>NC_054709.1:7596722-7829222 GCF_016097555.1 Gigantopelta aegis | reverse complement strand
CTCCTTGTCCACAATAAATCTCACAACCAACTGAATGTCTAAAAATTGGGCCCCAGGTTTTCAAAGCTATTTTAGTGCCACAATATCATAAAACTTGTCATAGACTGTAGCATGTGTCGTCGTAGCTTATAATGTTTTATGATATCGTACAATTAAGATAGCTTCGAAAATCTCCAGCCTGCTTTTGAAAACTAATAAAAGAGAGAAAAAAGCCCTGAAACACTGATAATTTTGTTTCCAATATTTTCATACTGTCAGTATGGTGTCAATGACTTCTTAATTAAAACTAATTCATTTACAAGAATGAATGAACGAATGAATCATTTATACAGTCAGACTGTAAGACTATTTGGTCCATACTTTAACGGCGGCAGATGAACTAAATTTACAAAATTAAACATGGAGGCAGCTTTTCTTGAACTTAAGTTTCAATAAGTTAGAAACCAGAGTTTGACAAATCCACTAGCCCGACGCTAATTCTTTTTAAGACAGGGCTAGTGACAAATGCAAAACCAGTAGCCCGATGGGCTAGTGGTTTAAAAAAAAAAAAAAATATAAAAAACCCACCACTACCTCGCAGTGTTTTTCCTCCACTGAGGTGCATTTGATAAATGTTATTGTGACATTGGTCATCGCATAATGTCAACAAATCAATAAGTATACATTAATATTCAACTGCCCTGTGGCTACTAAGCGACTTTAAAATGTTTTTGTCAAATCCTGTAGAAACATGAGCGTAACTAATTTATGTACACTGTTAGTTATTATTGTTCTGGGCCCATATTTGATAAAGCTATTGCAAAACCATCGTAAGCTATGACGTCACTATGGTGAGTGCTGTAGTGACGTCATAGCTTACGATGGCTTATTATTTTGCAGCACTACGATAACTTCGAAATTACCTATCCTGGTTTTTATAGATTTGATTAAAAAAAATCAAAGTTCAATAACGTATATGAACAGAAAATGAAACATAAGCTATAGTTAAAAATAACATTAAAAAATAATATATTCTAGCTAAAATTAAGAAGAATTAAGTACAAAATGATCATGACATCAGTAATGGAAACACAAAATTTTACAATAACTTTAAGGATATTGTAAAAATCGTGTCAATAAAATGTGGATGATTTTTACAAAGTTTCACTTCATTTGTGCACATCTAACTAATCAGGTGTGGATCCAGAAGAGGGGGGTGGGAGAGTTGAGAGAGTCCAGACCCTTCCCCCCTGCTCAGAACAACAATTGTTGTTCATGAATGAATGAACGAACGAATGTTTAACGACACCCCAGCACATGACCCTCCCCCCCCCCCCCCCCCCCCTGCAAACAATTATGGATCCATGTCTGCTAATGCACTATCTTACTCTTTGGTTATCGTAGTAAATATAATTAATAAAATATTTCAATAATTACAGCTAGCTTTACTAGCATCAGATGCACAAAAACTATCAGATACTTTCACAAATATAAAATATAAGGATTGGATTTACTTCATCCTTAAATACTAGACATTCACAGTAACCAGTAGAAATGACTTCTGTTAAATCATACGACAATATGACACCAACAATAACTCATAATTCATCCAGTAGAAATTACTATCCCATGTTACATACGATACCCAAAATAAAAACACAATTTAACCAGTACAAATGACTAAACCTAACACTGACTAACACACAATTTAACCAACAGAAATGTTTTACCTTTATGTTAAACAATTTGATGGTCATATTAACACATAATTTAATGGGTGGAAATTACTATTATACACAATTTAGTCAGTAGAAATTACTTCCATGTTAAACAATTTAACCCCCACAGTAACACATACAGTAATGTAACCAGTAGAAATTACTATTGTGTGTTAAGTATGATACCCACAATAAAATGCAATTTAACCAGTACAAATTACTTCTGTATTAAATATGTCATTCACAGTATGTTAAAAATATAGCATCCACAATTATGACATAATTTAACCTGTAGAAATTAATCTGCTAAATTCACAATAACATTATTGGATGAAAGATGCTACATTTTCCCATTATTAGCGAGGGATCCCAGAGTCAGGACAGTACATACCATGGTCATTTGTTTTCCTGAAGGGTGAGGGGTGGTAGTATTTATATTCATGGTTATTTATACCAAAAACAAGATGATTGCAAGAAAAAATGTCAAAAGAAAAAACAGAGAAGGAAAAAAAAAAATATCAGGTGACCTAAATATTTAAGAAAAAAGTGATTATACAAATTAAGTTATGACTATATAAACGGTGAACGTCAAAAATTATTATGAAAGATTAAAAAAAAAAAAAAAAAAAAAAAAAAAAAAAAATATTATTATTCTTATTACTGGGTACAAGGAAGTGTTTTAGTTAACGACGCACTCAACACATTTTATTTATGGTTATGTGGTGTCGGACATATGGTGAAGGACCACACAGATATTGAGGTAGGAAACCCGCTGTCACCACTTCATGAGCTACTCTTTTCAATTAGCAGCAAGGGATCTTTTATATGCACCATCCCACAGACAGAATAACACATACAGGTACAAACGGCCTTTGATATACTAGTCTGGGTGCACTGGCTGGAACGAGAAACAGCCCAATGGGCCCTCTTATTACAATACCTGATCAGGATCCTCTTAATAAATAATGATTAGCTTTTTAAAATTACATGTAGTAAGAACAAAATCTCAACCTGAGGAAGGAAGACTATTTTGAACATCTGTGAAGTTAGATTTTGAAATTTGAGAACATATATACACTCAATTAAAGGGACATACCCTAGTTTCAATCTGTGAAAATTAACACTAAGTTTAGTTAAAGGGACAGACCCTAGTTTTAACCCGTGAAAATTAACACTAAGTTTAGTTAATCTACAAACCTGTAACACATTTGGATAAAGTTACAACAGAGTGAAACATGAGTCTGTGACTTTAAAATGGTGAAATACCCTATAAAAATGGACTAAAATTCGACTCCATAACTGTTACTTCTCAGACGCACGTGCATTTTTAAAAATATGAGAAATGCATTTTGTGATATTAAAAACACCAGGATGACCCAAAACACTTCGAATGTACGGAAACTGATTATCTAAATAATAAAATCTAAGTGAAGTATGATGTAAGTTATCAAAAACGGTTAAAATAGTCAAAAATATGCATTAGTGTTTAAAAACTACATGTGTAGGGCATGTCCCGTTAAGGATTGTCTGTTATTTCTTTTACGTTAATTGGGGTATGAAATTATTTTTAAAATGTTTTTTGTTCATACCCAGATGGACGTAAAAGAAATAACAGACAATACTTATAATTAACTTTGAATGATACTTGCTAATAATAATCCTAAAACTTCACACTTTATTTTGAATTATGTTTGGTCCATAAACAATAATGCTCAATAAGACAAATTCCCCATATAAAATGACATCATCAGATATGACATTCCCTGACGTAAATTTTTACATTCATCGAGAAATTAACAAACTCCCATTGCTGCATCTTGACCAATGGGATGACGTTATATTGTAATGAATGTAGCAGAAATTTAATTATATATGTTTAACTGGCAACCGAAATGACAGAGAGATAAAATATTACAAGAACCGATTCATACACCGTGAAACACAGTCTGATAAAAACAGGAATGACTGTCAAGGAGTGTGACAAGATGAACGACGACTAAATGGGCATCGTCATTATGCGATTACCGATAGTTGCACAGACTTGTTGTGTGGGATCAAAATCAGCCTTGGTGGTATAGTGATTAAGCTATCGGACATAAGGCTGTTAGGTACAGGATTCACAGCCCGGTACCGGCTCTGACCCAGAGCGAGTTTTAACGACTCAATGGGTAGGTGTAAGACCACTACACCCTCTTCTCTCTCTCACTAACAACTAACCAACTAACAACTAATCCACTGTCCTGGACAGACAACCCAGATAGCTGAAGCGTGTGCCCAGGACAGCATGCTTGGATATTAGCACAAAGATAAGTTCATGAATACGATCAAATCATACTGTGAGAACACCTAAATCGGAACGACATTAGTCTTGTACAACAAGTCATGTCGGAGTCGTACTGATTGGTACTGATTGGAACACGTCCTATTTCTCACGACAAATCGTAAGCTCTCAGCCAATTAAATCACATTAAAGTTAAAACTGTTCAGTTTTGTTCTCACTTTTAAAAAAAAAAAAAAACATTTTAAATAATCCGTATTTCATCGGTCCATAAAAACCTATTATTAGCCAGATGTGGTCAATAATTGTTTTGTTACATAATACCATCAGGTACCATTCGTGTTTTCTTTAATTCAGTGGAAAACCTATTATGAGCCAGATGTGGTCAATAATTGTTTTGTTACATAATACCATCAGGTACCATTCGTGTTTTCTTTAATTCAGTGGGAATTTTAATGCACTTACATTTCCAGAAAAATATTTTTAAACTGACAAGCTTTATTTAACGTCATGAAATCTTATGACGTAACGTCTTCCCACACACATGATTAGAGTCGCCACGACAAATCACATGCAACAAATCGCATAATGAGAATGCCGCACAAGGGATGTTTACAATGTTAACATTCATGATATCAACATTCATGATATCAACATTCATGTGACTGTAGGAACCATATGCTAGTGGAAGGGATTAATGTCAGTTTACACTTTTAAGCATGCTTTTCTATGGTGGGAAAGTGGTAATGTACTCCCCCCCCCCCCCCCCCCCCCAACCCCCCCCCCCCGATTTGGATGCTCTTGATAATTTTGATAATTAAGAATAGCCTAAAACACCATGAAAACATATTATTGTTGAATACATGAATGAATGAATGTATCTTTAATGACACCCCAGCATAGCATGTTTTTCTTTCATTTAAAAAAACTTTATCAACAAAAAAGTATATATGAATCAAACATCACACAAAATTATCAAAAATTATCTAACTTTACAGAACAACATTAAATGATATTTAATATTTTAAATACGCAACTAGATATATTAAAAATATTCCAATTTGATACACGAATGAAACTGAAGACATGTACAGTGGATTTCAACATTGTGGGTGTGGGTAATTCTTGGCATGCATGCTTCCATCAGAGAACTGTTCAAGCACGCCTTTCATGGACAGAACCTCCGACCTCACCAGAGAGTTGTGACCAAGACAGGTTTCTAAGACCGAGTATTTGACTAAATAACACACAGATGAAATGTTAATGGTATATAATGGTGGCCTAATAGACACAGCTCTCTTAAAGTCACAGATCCTGGTTTCAAGCCGTAAAAATTGACACTACAGGTAAGTTCGGTTAAGTTACAAACCTGTAACACATTTGGATAACGTTACAAGAGAGTGAAACAAGAGTCTGTGATGTTGAAATGGTGAAATATCGTTAAAAACAGACTGAAACTCGACTCCATAAATGTTATTTCTCGGACGCACATGCATTTTAAAAAATATGAAAAATGCATTTTGTTTTATTAGAAACACCAGGATGACCAGAAACACTTCACTTGTATAAAAATGGATAATCTAAACAATAAAATATAAGTAATGTTTGATTTCAGTGATCATAAATGGCTCAAATACTGAACAATATGCCTTAGTGTTTAAAAACTAGGGCCTGTTTCTTTAAAGGTCCTATGTCAAAGCTGAAACTACAATATTTCATTCTTTTCACATTTATTTGTAATAAATAACTACAAATTACTCTGTCTCACGCATAATTTTTCCATATTTAACACTAGAATGATGTTTTTTTTTTAATCTTGCACTTGACAATAAGAGAGGTTTCACAAATAATTTATGACTAAATATAGCATGGCTACCATCTTTGTTTCTTTTGTCAATTGACCACAAAGAATTCTGGGTAAACTCAGTGTGCTGAATGTGTACACATAAAACAGTGATGTCACTAGTTAATGCATGTGACACTCTCTTAAGATTTCCTCCCTAAAATAAAAAAAATGTTCCTTCTAGTAAATGGAATTATTTAGCTGTAATTTATTAAAAACTTGTACATGTAGCTGAAGGAATAAACTTTATGTTTCACAGAAGAAATTAATAAATATGTTTGGCATCTTTAAGCAACATCACATCACCAAGTAGTGAACGTTTAGTGAACTAGAGCCCCTGGTCTGCGTTTTACAAAGCAATCTTAGCACTAAGATCACCGTAAATGCATAAGGTAGTTATGCAGTTAAAGTGATCTTAGCATTAAGATACTTTCCTAAAACAGGGTCCTGATGTTGTAAGAGGATGGTCTCAGTTAAATATTTGTAAAAAGTTTGTTTTATTTAACGACGCCGCTAGAGCACATTGATTTTTTATCTTATCATCGGCTATTGGACGTCAAACATATGGTCATTCTGACACTGTTTTTAGAGGAAACCCGCTGTCGCCACATAGGCTACTCTTTTTACGACAGGCAGCAAGGGATCTTTTATTTGCGCTTCCCACAGGCAGGATAGCACAAACCATGGCCTTTGTTGAACCAGTTATGGATCACTGGTCGGTGCAAGTGGTTTACACCTACCCATTGAGCCTTGCGGAGCACTCATTCAGGGTTTGGAGTCGGTATCTCGATTAAAAATCCCATGCCTCGACTGAGATCCGAACCCAGTACCTACCAGCCTGTAGACCGATGGCCTGCCACGACGCCACCGAGGCCAGTCAGTTAAATATTTGTTTGCTGCCTGTTAATTTACTCTACATGATTTTCTTCCGACTGTGATGACTAGAAGAGTCTGGATTTTATCCAGGATTTTTCACCAGGGTCCCATGTACGATGGAATTAGGTGGTGTCGTGGTTAAGCCATCAGACTAAAGGCTGGTAGGTACAGGGTTCGCAGCCCGGTACCGGCTCCAACCCAGAGCGAGTTCTTAAGGGCTCAGTGGGTAGGTGTAGGGCGACACCACCTTCTCTCTCACTAACCACTAACCAACTAACAACTAACCCACTGTTCTGAACAGACAGACCACATAGCTGAGGTGTGTGCCCAGGACAGCGTGCTTGAATCTTAACTGGATATAAGCACGAAAATAAGTTGAAATGAAATGAAATATCATATGTGGCATGTTGTCACGCCACTGAATGATGCACCACACCATCCTTAAATTAATTTATTAGAACAGACATAATTAAATTTATATTTTTTCAAATGATTTGGGAATTTTTAGCACAGAACTTGGGAATTTTCAGTGGGGGGTGATGGTTTTTATGTTCGGACACACAGAACACCTGGATAAACCCCTGGGAGTATACCCTGTTTAAAACTAATTGAGATTACTGAACGCATGTTGGTCAAATATGCCATGATAGGAATTCCCCATTTTATATGGGAAAAGTACAACAGCAAAGTTTTGTTTTAGTTTGAAGAATCAAAGAGCGATGCAATATGATCAGCAGACCCCCTGATTTCACGGGAAACGATTCTTTCCAGTACTGCGTCGGTAAAATCACAGAACCGAAATTTCGTTTCCCATGATTATTATATTCAGTACGACTATTCAACGGAACCTAAAAACAAGTTTCCAATGGGGTTCCCATGATCACAAGGCAAACATAAAAAAAAATAACAACAGAAAATTCTTAAATAAATTCCCGACTGAACATCTAACCTATAATTGAGCAAAGACAGTCACTACACCACATCCTGCAACATTTAAACTAAAACAATGATATATACTCTTCAACAAAAGTAGGGAAACCTGAAATATTAATGTTAATATTAACTATTAGACCGAACATATGTTTTGACCACAGACATCCTAGTAAAGAATGTTCAGATCTGTTTATCAACAAACCAAAACACATTCTATAGTTTGCACGTGCATCACGCAGATGCCCCGTACATGTGCGTACTTGGGGTGTCATTCTCGATTTTAACAATTTCCTGGAAGGTCGATTAATCACTGTGGAGAATTATTTCTGCCAATCTTTTTCATTCTGTTGATCATAGAGTTGTTATTGTTTTTGTTTTTAGTCATTTTTATTGTTTGAATTTGCAATTTACTGATTAAAAAACATCAGCTTTCAAATTTCACTTCTGGACCCAATCGTCCTTCAAGATCTTTGGTGGTCATAAATCCCACTGCAATACTGAACTACCGGTTGTAATGTTTGCCCAATTAATTCACTATTATCATATAACCATTCCCCACAGCTAATATACCGTACAATTTTGGCAATTGTAAATTCTTATTAAAAGTTCCGCTACATTTTTTGAAAAGTATAACTATATATTTTTTAAATGCAAGTACATAATATGTAGGGCATTCATTGTTCATTTGAAAACATTCATTTTTAAGATTTGCCTTATGTTTCATACTTTGTTTAGCAAACACACACACTAATAATACTAATTCGGATTACACACAATGTAATATCTCATATTCCAAGATAACAACAAGGTAAAACACTGACGTCATGACAGGACGATTACTCACAACCTTGTCTAAGTGACATCCATAAAGTATGTGTGCCTAGAGAGGGCGAGTGAGGTTCAGACATCATCTAGAGAAAAAACATACAAATGGGGTGGGGGAGGGAAGGAAGGAAATGTTTTATTTGACGATGCACTCAACACATTTTATTTACGGTTATATGGTGTCAGACATATGTTTAAGGACCACATAGATATTGAGAGAGGAAACCTGCTGTCACCATTTCATGGGCTACTCTTTTTCAATTAGCAACAAGGGATCTTTTATATGCACCATCCCACAGTCAGGATAGTACATACCACGGCCTTTGTTACACCAGTTGTGGAGCACTGGCTAGAACAAGAAACAGCCAAATGGGCCCACTGACGGGGATCGATCGAGCAGAAGGCGAGCGCTGTACCACTGGGCTATCCTCCCCCCCTCCCCCCCGGGGAGGGGGGATGAGGATTTACTGATATGTACCAATAGTTCAAAAATGACTGTTTAAATTGTTTTATTAATAAATTCTATTGTTTTATTGACAAATTCTATTGTTTTATTAATAAATTATCTTCTATAAATTCTTTTATGGCTTAAATTTAAGGTATAAAATGGACACAATTGCACTTTTTAATTAGTTAAACATGTCCTAGTGGCCACCTGTATTCAGTGGTCACCTGCCGTAAAGGGGCCATTTTTTTTTCTCTTCCAAATGATTTTTAATGTAAATATACTCATAATAAGTGGTCACCTGTCTGACATAGTCACTTTTGTTTACTCCCGTGTGCCTGCTTAAGACAGGTTCGACTGTACAGGAAAGTACTCTTATAATGAACTGTAAGAGACCATGATAGTTAGTTCGTTATAACAGTAGTTTCTTGTACACAGTTGCATAAGCTGCTTATTAATGTATAGGGAGATAAAACGGGACTTTACCATCAGTTCGTTCTATGGAGTAGTTCGTTCTAAGCATGTTCGTTATATGTGTACTTTATTGTATATCTAACTTACACTTTGAGTTTGATTGCTAGAACTTGTAAAATGGAATATCACAAGAAGAAAAAAAAACATTTAAGTGATTTTGTATAACTGAATGCATTCTGGTAGGCAACAACTAATCCAATTATTGTATATAAAGGTTAGTGTGTGTTTTTTACAACAACCTCACAAGTCTGAAAGCATTTACAACTGAAAATTGGGTAGTGCATTTTTGTATGCAAAATTTAGGGTTATTTTTTTTAAGAACCTCACAAGTTTGAAAGCATTAACAACTGAAATTTTATAACAACCTCACACATAATAGCCATATCAACCGACAATCAAGTTTATGATACTTAATGGGTGATGGATTTATTTTACGAAAAATATATATGAGAGAGAGACAGTGTAAAAAAAATCTGCGATTATTAGCATACATACTTTATGGACCCCCTTTTACCACACATATTGCACAATACAATCTCATTGCATTATTCACATTCATTCATCCAACTCACTCAATCATTACTTCACACTACTACTGTCTCTCCATCCCACATTCATTCTTCTTTCAATCCCCCACTAGCACTGGCCGATGACCCAGGTGTCGTCCGCTTGTCTCGCCTGAAAGCCGTTTTCAGCCGATTGTAGATCTCACGGCGAATGGTGGCCGTGAACTTGGTGGCGAGACCCAACGCAGTTCCGACAGCGAATATCACGTTGTACAGAAAAATAATATAGAAGTTTCCAAGCCAGTCCATGCTGCCAAAATTACCTATCAGGTCAAAGTTTGTAATACCTGCAACGAATAAAAAATGATGTAGAAGTTTACCTATCAGGTCAAAGTTTGTAATATGCCTGCAACGAATAAAAAATAATATAGAAGTTTACCTATCAGGTCAGAGTTTGTAATGCCTGCAACAAATAGAAAATAATATAGAAGTTATCTATCAGGTCAAAGTTTGTAATATGCCTGCCACGAATAAAAAATAATATAGAAGTTTATCTATCAGGTCAAAGTTTGTAATATGCCTGCAACTAATAAAAAATAATATAGAAGTTTACCTATCAGGTCAAAGTTTGTAATGCCTGCAACGAATAAAAAATAATATAGAAGTTTATCTATCAGGTCAAAGTTTGTAATATGACTGCAACGAATAACAAATAATATAGAAGTTTATCTATCAGGTCAAAGTTTGTAATGCCTGCAACAAATTAAAAAATAACATAGAAGTTTATCTATCAGGTCAAAGTTTGTAATGCCTGCAACGAATAAAAAATAATATAGAAGTTTATCTATCAGGTACTTATTAAGTGTTTTTGACAGGATGGGTACTCACCGAGTGCTTTTGACACGATGGGTACTCACCGAGTGCTTTTGACAGGATGGGTACTCAGCGAGTGCTTTTGACAGGATGCGTACTCACTGAGTGCTTTTGACAGGATGGGTACTCACCGAGTGCTTTTTACCGGATGGGTACTCACAGAGTGTTTTTTACCGGATGGGTACTCAGTGTTTTTGACATGATGGGCACTCGCTGAGTGTTTTTGACAGGATGTGCACTCACTGAGTGTTTTTGACACGATGGGCACTCACAGTGTGTTTTTGACAGGATGGATACTCACCAAGTGTTTTTGACAGGATGGGTATGTTTTTGACAGGATGGGTAGTTACTGAGTGTTTTTGACAGGATGGGTACTCACAGTGTTTTTGACAGGATGGGTACTCACCAAGTGTTTTTGACAGGATGGGCACTTATTAAGTGTTTTTGACAGGATGGGTACTTACCAAGTGTTTTTGACAGGATGGGTAGTGCTGAGCTGAGGACTAGTATGACGACACAGTTGCCAATGATGGACACCAACGACGTGTCGTGGACACGTGGGTGCAACTTGCAGAACAACGGCAGACTGTAGAAGCCAACCACCGACGCAGACATCAGGTATCTGTTGTGTCATCAAGGAAACCATACCGACACACCCGCAACCTACATTTTATCTCAATATTGAGATGAATTACTGCTTCTCATGGAAAATGAGGCAAATATAGAATCCAGGCCTTATTTTATGAAATTATTAGTGGGTTGCTAAGGAAATGATGCAAATGTGGAATTTAGATTTTATTTGACCAAATATCAGCTGGTTGTAAAAACAAAAGCAGGCATTGAAATAAGCATAGTGTGTGAATTTCTCATTCAGCCTGAACAGGATAAAGCAGATATCCGACATCAGTAACTAGTTATTATTTCTATCCTGCAGACCATAAAATTAAGTGGAAAAGCTATTATTTCTGTTATTTCAGCCACATTGTATGATGACCTAGAGGTCAAATGAGCAATTTTGTAATGTAGCTATGCATGTGATGTCAAAAGTTATAATCTGCTAGTATACGTTTATGAGTATGCTTTAATCAGTCATCACAGGATAAAATGGTATAAAACCTCTATAGACCCACCAATACTTTGTTCTTCATTCAATCATTGTTCTATTTGTACTGATACTTGAACGCGCATCTTATATTTGATTAAAACACAACTGTTGAACCTTCAAGTGGTGTTACTACTGTTTAATACAGTACTTTGTTCTGGACTTTGTTTAGATATAGTAATCTCTTGGTAACCTCAATGACCATACAAATGTGGGATCTTGATTTCATGTCACTAAATTATCAGTTGTTTAGGAAATCCTGGAAATGTAGATTTTTAAATCTGATTTCAAACATTTATCTACTTCAGATATTAAAAAAAAGGTTAAAGTTTGTTTTGTTTAACGACACCAAAAGAGCGCATTGATTTATTAATCACCGGCTATTGGATGTCAAACATCGGCTATTGGATGTCAAACATTTGGTAATTTTGATGTATAGCCTTTAGAGAGGAAACCCGTAACAACACCACAAGAGCACATTGATTTATTAAATCACCGGCTACTGGATGTCAAACATCGGCTATTGGATGTCAAACATTTGGTAATTTTGATGAATGGTCTTAGATAGGAAACCCGTTATATTTTTTCCATTAGTAACAAGGAATCTTTTATATGCACCATCCCACAGACAAGACAGCACATACCACGGTCTTTGACATACAAGTCGTGGTGCACTGGCTGGAACAAGAAATAGCCCAATGGGTCCACCGACGGGGATCAATCCAAGACTGACCATATATCAAGCAAGCAATTTACCACTTGGCTATATCCCACCCTCGTATCTTGAATAAGTAGCAAGGGATCTTTTATATGCACTGACTGGCCATATCTTAAAATTTTTACAATCACATAAGTGCCATAATTGTTTTATTAGTACTACTGACATGGATCAATCCTAGACTGATCAAGCGAACACTTTACCACTGGGCTACATCCCCCCCCCCCCCCCCACACTTCTCTCCACCTCCTGATGTAAAAGATACAAAATGAGTAAAATCTGGACTGCAGCTCCCACCGTTCCAAACATGGACAAGGATGATATTCCTAACACAGTGTCCTGAAAACATACAACGGAAAGGAATGTTAGTTTAACGAAAGAAAGAAAGAAATGTTTTATTTAACGACGCACTCAACACATTTTATTTTACGGTTGTATGGCGTCAGACATATGGTTAAGGACCACACAGATATTGAGGAAGGAAACCCGCTATCGCCACTCCAGGGGCTACTCTTTTCGATTAGCAGCAAGGGATCTTTTATATGCACCATCCCACAGACAGGGTAGTACATACATACCATGGCCTTTGATATACCAGTTGTGGTGCATTGGCTGGAACGAGATAGTTTAACGACACCCCAGCACATTTTAAACTGTGGCCACTTGGTGTCTAACATGGCTATTTCGACACCTGTTGGAGAAGTCTGGAAAGCACTGGTTGGGATTGTATATATAATTTCGAAAAAGACATATTTGATAATTTTTACATTTAGACATGTAGACTGTGTCGTGGAGAATGGTGCTGAATACATTACAGCCTAGTGAAAAATCTTTAATTCTTACGTTACTTTGTTTTCTTGTATAACAACCATTCTGAGAGTATTGCTAAAGCAGTACATGTCCCATAATGGCACCAACACATTTTCGTATCTCCTAAATTCAAGGGACATAACTGTGAAAAATGGGTAAATTGCCATGAAAGTCAAACTTAATCTGTAACAGTATATGATAAATTTATACACAAAAATCCAAACATCCGGAAAACTATATGTGGGGCAGACAGATGGAGATAAAACCTATAGACCCCTCCTGTTGGACTGGGAGGGGACTAACAAGCATTCTGAGAGTACTGCTAAAGCAATACATGTCCCATACATAACCCAACACATTTTCGTGTCTCCTAAATTCAAGGGACATATCTCTGTGAAAAATGGGTAAATCACCATGAACGTTAAATTTGATCTGTAACAGTACATGATAAAGCATGACAAAATTTCATCTCAATATCTTCAGATATTGCCCAAAAAAAGTTCAGCAAAAAATGTTTCATAGCTTCTAAGTTCAAGGGCCATAACTCTGTCAAAAATGGGTAAATTGCCATTGTAACAGTATATGATGAAGCTATACACAAAATTTCAGCCAATCTAATTAAAATTAGCTCCACTATTACATGTGGATCTAAAGACAGCCAGTTGGAGCTCATGTCCACCAATCAAAACCTTACTTGCAGAATCCTGCCAGTGATTTAAAACTAACAACACTGCGTAGTCCCCAATGTCCAGGTAACATTTCGTCTGTAAATAATAATTTAAATATTGACCAATCACACTTCGCCTTTTATAACGTTATTTGGGAGCATACAAATTCTAAAAATATCGGGTGAGTCTATTTTAGTGGCCGCAGTACAGCGAACCATACCAATATGTACGGGGTGGGTTATCAGTCTTCAATTTTACATTAAAAAATATTTATTTATTTATAAAATTAAAAAAAACCTAAATCAGTCTTCAGTTTTACATTACAAATTATTCATTTTATAAAATAAAACATGTTTTAAGGCATTTGTAATTCACACGAAACATGTCGTATACCCTCAGGATAATTCGGAATGTTTTCAAATTATTTTTAAATCACTGGCAGGATTCTGCAAGTAAGGTTTTGATTGGTGGACATGAGCTCCAACTGGCTGTCTTTAGATCCACATGTAATAGTGGAGCTAATTTTAATTAGATTGAATTTCAGCTCAATATCTCATGGCATTGTGAATAAAACATTCAGAAAACTATATGTGGGACAGATGGATGAACGGACGGACAGACAGACTGAAGGAAGGAGATGAAACCTATAGTCCCCTCCGGCTGGACCAGTAGGGGTCTAATAGGAAGGAAATATTTTATTTAACAACGCACTCAACACATTTTATTTATGGTTATATGGTTAAGGACCACACATATATTCAGAGAGGAAACCCGCTGTCGCCACTTCATGGGCTACTCTTTTCAATTAGCAGCAAGGGATCTTTTATATGCAACATCCTACAGACAGGATAGCACATACCACAGCCTTTATTATACCAGTCGTGGACCACTGGCTGGAACGAGAATAGCCCAATGGGTCCACCGACGGGGATCGATCCTAGACCGACTGCGCATCAAGTGAGCGCTTTACCACTGGGCTATGTCGCGCCCCGTCTACTAATGAAAGTAATATGAATCTTACCTTTGCTTCTGCTGGAAGAGCTTTGATTCCCACTAACAACATGACTGTATTGTGAGCAACTGTCAGGATACAAAATACCTGCAACAAACAGTGACATACGCACTATAGTAATCAAACAGTACATAGTCAGATGGACGGATGAGCTTTGATTCCCACTAACAACATGACTGTATTGTGAGCAACGGTCAGGATACAAAATACCTGCAACAAACAGTGACATACGCACTATAGTAATCAAACAGTACATAGTCAGATGGACGGATGAGCTTTGATTCCCACTAACAACATGACTGTATTGTGAGCAACGGTCAGGATACAAAATACCTGCAACAAACAGTGACATACGCACTATAGTAATCAAACAGTACATAGTCAGACGGACGGAAGAGCTTTGATTCCCACTAACAACATGACTGTATTGTGAGCAACGGTCAGGATACAAAATACCTGCAACAAACAGTGACATACGCACTATAGTAATCAAACAGTACATAGTCAGATGGACGGATGAGCTTTGATTCCCACTAACAACATGACTGTATTGTGAGCAACGGTCAGGATACAAAATACCTGCAACAAACAGTGACATACACACTATAGTAATCAAACAGTGACATACGCACTATAGTAATCAAACAGTGACATACGCACTATAGTAATCAAACAGTGACATACGCACTATAGTAATCAAACAGTACATAGTCAGATGGACGGATGAGCTTTGATTCCCACTAACAACATGACTGTATTGTGAGCAACGGTCAGGATACAAAATACCTGCAACAAACAGTGACATACGCACTATAGTAATCAAACAGTACATAGTCAGACGGACGGAAGAGCTTTGATTCCCACTAACAACATGACTGTATTGTGAGCAACGGTCAGGATACAAAATACCTGCAACAAACAGTGACATACGCACTATAGTAATCAAACAGTACATAGTCAGATGGACGGATGAGCTTTGATTCCCACTAACAACATGACTGTATTGTGAGCAACGGTCAGGATACAAAATACCTGCAACAAACAGTGACATACACACTATAGTAATCAAACAGTGACATACGCACTATAGTAATCAAACAGTGACATACGCACTATAGTAATCAAACAGTGACATACGCACTATAGTAATCAAACAGTACATAGTCAGATGGACGGATGAGCTTTGATTCCCACTAACAACATGACTGTATTGTGAGCAACGGTCAGGATACAAAATACCTGCAACAAACAGTGACATACGCACTATAGTAATCAAACAGTACATAGTCAGACGCACGGATGAGCTTTGATTCCCACTAACAACATGACTGTATTGTGAGCAACGGTCAGGATACAAAATACCTGCAACAAACAGTGACATACGCACTATAGTAATCAAACAGTACATAGTCAGACGGACGGAAGAGCTTTGATTCCCACTAACAACATGACTGTATTGTGAGCAATGGTCAGGATACAAAATACCTGCAACAAACAGTGACATACGCACTATAGTAATCAAACAGTACATAGTCAGATGGACGGATGAGCTTTGATTCCCACTAACAACATGACTGTATTGTGAGCAACGGTCAGGATACAAAATACCTGCAACAAACAGTGACATACACACTATAGTAATCAAACAGTGACATACGCACTATAGTAATCAAACAGTGACATACGCACTATAGTAATCAAACAGTGACATACGCACTATAGTAATCAAACAGTACATAGTCAGATGGACGGATGAGCTTTGATTCCCACTAACAACATGACTGTATTGTGAGCAACGGTCAGGATACAAAATACCTGCAACAAACAGTGACATACGCACTATAGTAATCAAACAGTACATAGTCAGACGCACGGACGGACGGATCGATGGATGGGTGCACAGATGGATGGATGGATGGATGATGCGCAGATGGATGGATGGATGGATGGATGGATGGACGGACGGACGGACGGGCGGACAGACCGACGGATGGATGGATTGATGAATGGATGATGCGCAGATGGATGGACAGCTGCACAAATGATTGAATGGATGGATGGATTTAAAATAATGAAAAACTTTAATGACACCACTAAAGCATATTGATTTATTAATCATCAGCTACTGGATGTCAAATATTTGGTAATTTTTTTTACATTAGTAGCAATGGATCTTTCATATGCACCATCCCATATACAGGGTAGCACATACCACAGAGTTTGAAAAACTAGTCGTGGGGCACTGTCTGGAACAAGAAGTAGCCCAATTTGCCCACTGATGAAGACTGATCCTAGACTGATCCTAGACTGATCCTAGACTGATCCTAGACTGCAACAAACACACCACAGTATATGAAGACTGATCCTAGACTGCAACAAACACACCACAGTATATGCATGCATGGATGGATGGATGGATGGATGGATGGGATGGATGGGATGGATGGATGGATGGGATGGATGGATGGACGGATAGACAACGGATGAATACATAGATGGATAGATGGATCAATGGATCGTTTAGTGAATAGATTGATGGAAGCACAGATGGATGGATGCATAGATGGATACATAGATAGATGGATGGATGAATGCATAGATGAATGGATAGATGGATGGATGGATGGAGTGATGGATGGATGGATGGATAGATGGATAGATGGATCGACAGATGGATGGATAGATGAATGGAGTGATGGATGGATGCACAGATGAATGGATGGATGGATGGATGAAAGCAGATGGATGGATGGATGGATGAATACATGGATCAATGGATTGTTTAATGAATAGATTGATGAAAGCACAGATGGATGGATGCATGGATGGATACATAGATAGATGGATGGATGAATGCATAGATGAATGGATAGATGGAAGGAGTGATGGATGGATGGATGGATGGATGGATACATAGATGGATGGACAGATGAATGGAGTGATGGATGGATGCACAGATGAATGGATGGATGGATGGAGCGATGGATGCACAGATGGATGGATGGATTAATGAAAGCACAGATGAATGGATGGAGTGATGGAAGTACAGATGGATGGATGGATACACAGATGAATGGATGGAGTGATGGAAACACAGATGGATGGATGGAGTGATGGAAGCACAGATGGATGGATGGATACACAGGTGAATGGATGGAGTGATGGAAGCACAGATGGATGGATGGAGTGATGGAAGCACAGATGGATGGATGGAGTGATGGAAGCACAGATGGATGGATGGATACACGGGTGAATGGATGGAGTGATGGAAGCACAGATGGATGGATGGAGTGATGGAAGCACAGATGGATGGATGGAGTGATGGAAGCACAGATGGATGGATGGAGTGATGGATGCACAGATGGATGGATGGAGTGATGGAAGCACAGATGGATGGATGGAGTGATGGATGCACAGATGGATGGATGGAGTGATGGATGCACAGGTGAATGGATGGAGTGATGGAAGCACAGATGGATGGATGGAGTGATGGAAGCACAGATGGATGGATGGAGTGATGGAAGCACAGATGGATGGATGGAGTGATGGAAGCACAGATGGATGGATGGAGTGATGGAAGCACAGATGGATGGATGGATACACGGGTGAATGGATGGAGTGATGGAAGCACAGATGGATGGATGGAGTGATGGAAGCACAGATGGATGGATGGAGTGATGGATGCACAGATGGATGGATGGAGTGATGGAAGCACAGATGGATGGATGGAGTGATGGAAGCACAGATGGATGGATGGAGTGATGGAAGCACAGATGGATGGATGGAGTGATGGAAGCACAGATGGATGGATGGAGTGATGGATGCACAGATGTCATGTATGTTAAGTATCTTGAGGAGAGAGCCCAACTTACTGTTAAAGCTAAAAGTAAAAGCATCACTACTGGATAGCACAGGTTTCTCCTCAGTGAAGACACTCTCTGGCGCTTTTCTGAAGAAGAAGGAAAAAAGAATTACGTGGATTTAATGCTCACCTACCATAAACATATTCAGGAAGGAAGGAAGGAAGGAAGGAAATGTTTGATTTAACAACACACTCAACACATTTTATTTACAGTTTCATGGCGTCGGACATATGGTTAAGGACCACACCGATATCTTTCCTTTGGGGCAGGACGTAGCCCAGTGGTAAAGCGTTTGCTTGATGTGCAATCAGTCTAGGATCGGTCCCCGTCGGTGGACCCACTGGGTTATTTCTTGTTCCAGCCAGTGCTCTACAAATGGTGTAACAAAGGTCATGGTATGTACTATCCTGTCTGTGGGATGGTGCATATAAAAGATCCCTTGCTGCTAATTGAAAAGAATAGCCCATGAAGTGGCGACAGCAGTTTTCCTCCCTCAATATCTATGTGGTCCTTAACCATATGTCTGACGCCATATAACCGTAAATAAAATGTGTTGAGTGCATTGCTAAATAAAACATTTCCTACCTCCCACATCTTGCCTTTTTACTTCACATAAAAGCAAGATAAACAGAGTAAAGTAGTAAAGTAACTACAAACCAGGAAACATTTGGTTTTTCAAAATTTCTATTAGTGACATTTTAGAACTAGGTAGCAACCTCTGAAAAGTGCAATACTGAACAAACATGAAACAAATACAGAAAGCTTCCTCTTGTGTGTTATCCTAACATCAAACTATCATGCAGTTTCCCCTCCACAGTATCTTCTAAATAACTAACAGCCAATGGAAAGTAGTTATTCTTTTTATAAAGTACTGTTGTATAAGTGAAACAGTACAAATATTTTTTTTTATACAGTACCTAAAATTATTAGTAAATTCCCACACACACACCACATCTGAAAATTAGCCAGTAGCATGAGATATATATTTTAAAACACAAACTTAAATTAGTTAAAATGAACATTATCTTTCAAAAGTATTTCTCAATAAGGGCCCCTTTCCAAAGTGACCATAGCACCACTATCAAACTTAGCTACAATTCTTTCGTGGAACGGGGATCAAAATATATTATAACCTCAGAACTAAAAAACCTTCGGAATACCCATTACAACTGTTGCACAATAAAACACACAAGCACCTATTGCCATTCCGGAGACAAAGAGTTGAAAGATTGCCAGACGGGAAGGAAAAGAGATGGAAGTCAAAGGAGAGATAGGAAAGGGGACTATGGAATATACATATAAACAAATCAATTCATCTTAACATGATCAGATAAATAAGGCAATTACCTAGTTCCAATTTGTCTGTTTGTGTTTGCTGAAGAAGTTCTCTTAAGACTGCCGGATCAGTGTGCCCATTTGCTATTTCACAAGGCACTGTCAAGAACAAGCAACCGGTTAACACACTCAATGCAATACAATGGAATGAATTAAAGGGACAAACCCTAGTTTCAACCCGTGAAAAGTAACACTAAGTTTAGTCAATCTACAAACCTGTAACACATTTGGATAAAGTTACAATTGAGTAAAACATGAGTCTGTGACTTTGAAATGGTGAAGTACCCTTTAAAAATAGACTAAAACTCGACTCCATAACTGTTACTTCTCAGATGCACGTGCGTTTTTAAAAATATGAGAAATGCATTTTGTGATATTAAAAACACCAGGATCACCAAAAACACTTCGAATGTACGGAAATTGATAATGTAAACAATAAAATCTAAGTAAAGTATGATTTCAGTTATCAAAAACGGATTAATAGTCCAAAATATGCCTTAGTGTTTAAAAATTTCAATAGACTAAATGTAATTTTGTTATTTTATTTTAAATGCTATCATAAATTCTACTTTTTAAAAAATAAATTGAACAATGCATAGAACAAATTTCAATAATATAATTTATTTTATTTTAAGTTTTATTAGCACTACAATGTGTTTGTTGGAATCGTACAAAGCATAAAACAAATTTAAACTTCTTTTTTAATAAATGTTAAAACATTTAAAATCTGCCTTACCATTGTTCCCATATTTAATCTTGCGGATCAAATTCTCCTCTTCAAGTTTCACGGTAAAAAGTTCATCCTCAATATCTCTCAGAAACTGAAATCCAATTTAAACATCAACATAAACAATTGTGAGCTATGAAATCCAATTTAAACATCAACATAAAACATTGTGAGTTATGAAATCCTATTTAAACATCAACATAAACAATTGTGAGTTATGAAATCCTATTTAAACATCAACATAAACAATTGTGAGTTATGAAATCCAATTTAAACATCAACATAAACAATTGTGAGCTATTATAAAAAGGACAGAATCTGTTAATATTACCATATTATTATTATACAGGGCCTCTAGATCATGGTAGCCCCACTCCCTTGGCTAGTGATATTCAGTGTTGGGCTAGTAAATAACTACTATTGCCATGCCAGACAGGGCTTCTAGATTATGGTAGCCCCACTCCCATGGCTAGTGATATTCAGTATTGGGCTAGTAAATAACTACTATAACTAGCCCTACAGCTAGTGGAAAAAATACCTTGTCAAATGCTGCATTAAGTCTTATTTTGTAAATATGAATATCCTGCCCCCTCTTCCCACCCCCAATCTAAGGGTTTTTAAGCTCTATCTCCCTCTTTAGGTGACATGTCTGATTATTACTACATTTAAGTCTTATTTAGTAAATATGAATATCCTGCCCCCTCTTCCCACCCCCAATCTAAGGGTTTTAAGCTCTATCTCCCTCTTTAGGTGACATGTCTGATTATTACTACATTTAAGTCTTATTTAGTAAATATGAATATCCTGCCCCCTCTTCCCAACCCCAATCTAAGGGTTTTAAGCTCTATCTCCCTCTTTAGGTGACATATGTGATTATTACTACATTTATGTCTTATTTAGTAAATATGAATATCCTGCCCCCTCTTACCACGCCCAATCTAAGGGTTTTTAAGCTCTATCTCCCTCTTTAGGTGACATGTCTGATTATTACTACATTTATGTCTTATTTAGTAAATATGAATATCCTGCCCCCTCTTCCCAACCCCAATCTAAGGGTTTTAAGCTCTATCTCCCTCTTTAGGTGACATGTCTGATTATTACTACATTTATGTCTTATTTAGTAAATATGAATATCCTGCCCCCTCTTCCCACCCCCAATCTAAGGGTTTTTAAGCTCTATCTCCCTCTTTAGGTGACATGTCTGATTATTACTACATTTAAGTCTTATTTAGTAAATATGAATATCCTGCCCCCTCTTCCCACCCCCAATCTAAGGGTTTTTAAGCTCTATCTCCCTCTTTAGGTGACATGTCTGATTATTACTACATTTAAGTCTTATTTAGTAAATATGAATATCCTGCCCCCTCTTACCACCCCCAATCTAAGGGTTTTTAAGCTCTATCTCCCTCTTTAGGTGACATGTCTGATTATTACTACATTTATGTCTTATTTAGTAAATATGAATATCCTGCCCCCTCTTCCCACGCCCAATCTAAGGGTTTTTAAGCTCTATCTCCCTCTTTAGGTGACATGTCTGATTATTACTACATTTATGTCTTATTTAGTAAATATGAATATCCTGCCCCCTCTTCCCACGCCCAATCTAAGGGTTTTAAGCTCTATCTCCCTCTTTAGGTGACATGTCTGATTATTACTACATTTAAGTCTTATTTAGTAAATATGAATATCCTGCCCCCTCTTCCCACCCCCAATCTAAGGGTTTTTAAGCTCTATCTCCCTCTTTAGGTGACATGTCTGATTATTACTACATTTATGTCTTATTTAGTAAATATGAATATCCTGCCCCCTCTTCCCACCCCCAATCTAAGGGTTTTTAAGCTCTATCTCCCTCTTTAGGTGACATGTCTGATTATTACTACATTTATGTCTTATTTAGTAAATATGAATATCCTGCCCCCTCTTCCCACCCCCAATCTAAGGGTTTTTAAGCTCTATCTCTCTCTTTATGTGACATATCTGATTATTACTACATGTATTAGTAAAATTGTTTTTACTTAAAGTAGGGCTAGTGAATTTTTAATTATGGCTAGTAAATTAAAAAAATCACTGATCCCATGGCTAGTGGATTTCTATAAAATTCTAGAAGCCCTGTTGTATTATTAAACAAAAATATAAATTTTGTGAAAAAGGTTCTGCTGACAGCAAATTTAAAAGTTTACTTTGTTTAACGACACCACTAGAGCATCATCAGCTTTTGGATGTCAAACATTTGGTAATTTTGACTCGTAGCCATCAGAGGAAACTATCTACATTTTTCTAAAGCAAACTTTTGTCAGCCAATTTCAACCTCTGCTAGAGCTAAATTAAACATGTCAACTACAGATATGACTAATACCCGTAAAATACAGCAAACGTTTGTCAGCCAATTTCAACCTCTGCTAGAGCTAAATTAAACATGTAAACTACAGATATGACTAATACCCGTAAAATACAGCAAACAGCCAATTTCAACCTCTGCTAGAGCTAAATAAACATGTAAACTACGGATATGACTAATACCCGTAAAATACAGCAAACTTTTGTCAGCCAATTTCAACCTCTGCTAGAGCTAAATTAAACATGTAAACTACAGGTATGACTAATACCTGTAAAATACAGCAAACAGCCAATTTCAACCTCTACTAGAGCTAAATAAACATGTAAACTACAGATCTGACCAATACCCCTAAAATACAGCAAACCTTTGTCAGCCAATTTCAACCTCTGCTAGAGCTAAATAAACATGTAAACTACAGATTTGACTAATACCCCTAAAATACAGCAAACCTTTGTCAGCCAATTTCAACCTCTGCTAGAGCTAAATAAACATGTAAACTACAGATTTGACTAATACCCGTAAAATACAGCAAACCTTTGTCAGCCAATTTCAACCTCTGCTAGAGCTAAATAAACATGTAAACTACAGATTTGACTAATACCCGTAAAATACAGCAAACCTTTGTCAGCCAATTTCAACCTCTGCTAGAGCTAAATTAAACGTGTAAACTACAGGTATGACTAATACCCGTAAAATACAGCAAATCTTTGTCAGCAAATTTCAACCTCAGGTAGTGCTAAATTAAACTTGTAAACTACAGGTATGACTAATACCCGTAAAATACAGCAAACGTTTGTCAGCCAATTTCAACCTCTGCTAGAGCTAAATAAATATATAAACTACAGATATCAGAGCTCGAAACGGCCTGTGGCCAGGTCGCCAAATGTGACCAATGTCCTGTTTGGGCGACTTAAATATAAAAAAAATAATGGCATTAGTCGCCCAAATGATATTATCTTCTTTAGAGCTATAACATATGAGCCACTATTAATATTTATATTCCACATTAAAATCTTGCTCGTGGTTCGCTTACCATAATTTGCCAAAATGCATCATTATATTTTGGGCCACCATATGTTTTTGGCGAGTGTTCAAAGCCTGAGACATGACTAATACATGTAAAATACAGCATACCTTTGGTTTCACAACAAGCTGCCCCATCACAGTAAACATTCTGGCCACACCAACTGGGGTGCACACTGGAATACAAAACAAGTACAATGTACATAGGGAAAGTAAACACAAACAACTATTTTCTACACCATTCTTACATTCGCCATAAGAGTGACTGATCGGTCAATAATAATCACCCACTTTCATTGAACACTTTAAAAACTAAATCATCACTTAATATTAAACTGTATTCATGTTTATCATCCATTAAAGGCTTTTGTATGAGATATTGCTGGCACTATAACTTGCGATATCTCTCTCCTGCAGAGATATCGCTTCTTATAATCTTGATTGGTCAAATTTTAATCACAAGACAATGTTTTGTTACGTGACTTAAGTTTGTTTCAGCGCTAAACCTAACATTAGTGACGTCACACCACTGCCGTTCTGCTAGTTAATGAGTCTACCGCTGACATTCAACCCACATTACTGACATTGTTTACAACTGTCGCAAATGAAAAGAATGATAATGGATGATAAAATGAATACCCCCCTCGTGTCTTGTGATATCATAATTTATCAGCACTCATTGATAAAAGTATAAAATCCTCGGATTTCATATGTGTATCAACTCGTGCTGATAAATTATGATATCACAAGACACGAGGGGAGTATCCTCTATTTATTCCACTCATCTGTAACAAACAAAAGGAGTTTGAAGGAATTGTTTTATTTAACGACGCACTCAACACATTTTAATTTTTTTTATTTACAGTTATATGGCATTGGACATATGGTTAAGGACCACACAGATATTAAGAGAGGAAACCCGCTGTTGCCACTTCAGGGGATACTTTTTTTTCTATTAGCAGCAAGGGATCTTTTATGTGCACAATCCGACAGACAGGATAACACATACCACATCCTTTGATATACCAGTTGTGGTGTACTGACTGGAGCGAGAAATAGCCCAACGGGCCCACCGACGGGGATCGATCCCAGACCGACTGCGCATCGAGCGAGTGCTTTACCACTGGCTACGACCCATCCAAATTTTAAACGCTATTATATAAAACATCAATACTCATAAGCTCCATCTTCTTGCAAACAGCTTTAACCGTTTCGTAATGTGAAGGTGTGCAGCGCACTGCTAAGTAAACAATGTTATGGACATGACAGCACACTGTGCGTTGATATTGCTATAACTATTATAGCTGCACCTGTACGTTGTGCAAACACCCCCAATAGTATATTGTAAATATGTCATGACGTAATCAGTTTATGTATGACATATTTATAGATGTACTCCTGTGATAAATGAGGAATTTACCACAAAAAAATAGCAATGGGGGTCTTTTCCATCTAGACAAGTTAGCTGACCAAGGTATCGGTAAGTACTGTGTCTAAAATACACAGAGTAGTCCAACTCTGATGCCATATATCTTTAGTTGGATCATGTTTTAGTGCATTTATGAGATTAAACTTACATGTCAATAACTAATACAAACACTAGAAGATGAAACCCGATACCCCTATTCGAAAGCAGGTCAGAGTCTTTCAGATAGACGCATCCAGTTTCTTCTTGTAGTGTTTGTACTAGTCAACATTATACACCTTTTACACCAATATGTAACCATAAGCGAACTAAAACATGATCCAACTAACGATCTGTGGCATCAGATTTAGGAAACTGTGTCTTTTAGATATAGTAGGCCTACTTACCAACCCCTCGGTTGGCAAAATTGACAATTTCAACATAAATCAGGTTAGGCCTAGAAATCATCCCCACTAAGAAATATACACAATGAAATTTTAATTACTTATGAACTCTAATTTCTTTGCTTTACATGCTGTAGTTTATGAAAAAGCAAACTTTAGATACATAGTTTCCAACATTTTGAACAGCTTTTGTTTTAAAGGGACAGACCTTAG
Source organism: Gigantopelta aegis (assembly GCF_016097555.1). NCBI lineage: Eukaryota > Metazoa > Mollusca > Gastropoda > Neomphalida > Peltospiridae > Gigantopelta > Gigantopelta aegis. The sequence goes on along the minus strand of NC_054709.1, from coordinate 7,802,854 downwards.
TTTCAACACGTGAAAATTAACACTAAGGTTAGTTAAAGGGACAGACCCTAGTTTCAACCCGTGAAAATTAACACTAAGGTTAGTTAATCAACAAACCTGAAATATATTTGAATAAAAGTCTGTGACTTTGAAATGGTGAAATACCCTCTAAAAATAGACTAAAGCTGGAATCCATAACTGTTACATCTCAGATGCAGGTGCGTTTTTAAAAATATGAGAAATGAATTTTGTGATATCAAAAACACCAGGTTGACCAAAACACTTCAAATATACAGAAATGGATAACCTAAACAATAAAATTGAAGTAAAGTATGACTTCAGTTAACAAAAACAGCTCTAATAGTTAAAAAGTATGTGCTAGTGTTAAAAAAACTAGGGTATGTCCCTTTAAGACAAATAATTACCCCTAATAAATTAGGGGTTACAAAAACTGTTTTAATAATCAGGCGTGCTACTGGTCTAAACTGATTATAATATATAAATAGCAACATGGCCGTTTCTTTTTTTATAACAAAATAAATCATATATTTATGGTAACTCAAATAAACATATGTTATCGATAATATTATCTAATAATTCAAAAATATATTACTATGCAAACTCTTTAATATTAAACATAACTCATGACATTGGTGCTTAATTCAGAAATAATTGTTTCTACTTTTAACTTTTGCAAATACATTAAAAACAAAGCATTATTCTCTGTAAATTTGCAATAACAAATGTACTTTAAAGACTGAGCATATCTATAAAAGTACTGACTGTTGAAGCGTATAACTTTAATTCTATTGTCAGGCGTGTGTGATGCAAATTGTACAATGGTGGGGATCTAGACTACACCAAGTTAAATGGTTTTGGTGATGTTGGGTCATGCTTCACCGGAAAATACAGCGGAAAAAACCCCCAACAAACTGTTGCGAGCAGCATACTTTGATATGATTAACTACAAATAATGTAGTTTCACAAAGACTTTATCATAATGAATAAATTCAACATATAAAATAATACAGGCAAACCTGTCCTAGTGGCCACTGTAAATTCTATAAAAATGTAATTTTAAACAACAGCCAGGATTAGCAGCAAGGGATCTTTTATATGCACCATCCCACAGACAGGATAGTACATACCAGTCTTTGTTACACCAGTTGTGGAGCACTGGCTGGAACGAGAAATAACCCAATGGGTCCACCAATGGGGATCGATCCCAAACCGACTGTGCATCAAGCGAACGCTATACCACTGGACTACATCCCGCCCCCAAGCCAGAGAATGAATTCCAAACGGTTTAAAGCGACATACCCTAGTTTTTAAAAACGCATGTTCATCTAAGAAGTAATGGTTAATGAGACACACTCTAGTTATTTTTGACGGTATTTCCCTGTTTAAACATCACTGACTTTAGCTTCTCTCTGTTATAACTATATCCAAATATCGTCTACGAAGTAATGGTTAATGAGACACACTCTAGTTATTTTTGACGGTATTTCCCTGTTTAAATATCACAGACTTTAGCTTCTCTCAGTTATAACCATATCCAAATGTCGTCTAAGAAGTAATGGTTAATGAGACACACTCTAGTTATTTTTGATGGTATTTCCCTGTTTAAACATCACAGACTTTAGCTTCTCTCAGTTATAACCATTTCCAAATGTCGTCTAAGAAGTAATGGTTAATGAGACACACTCTAGTTATTTTTGATGGTATTTCCCTGTTTAAACATCACAGACTTTAGCTTGTCTCTGTTATAACCATATCCAAATGTCGTCTAAGAAGTAATGGTTAATGAGACACGCTCTAGTTATTTTAGACGGTATTTCCCTGTTTAAACATCACAGACTTTAGCTTCTCTCTGTTATAACCATATCCAAATGTCGTCTAAGAAGTAATGGTTAATGAGACACACTCTAGTTATTTTTGATGGTATTTCCCTGTTTAAACATCACAGACTTTAGCTTGTCTCAGTTATAACCATATCCAAATGTCGTCTAAGAAGTAATGGTCAATGAGACGAGCTCTAGTTATTTTTGATGGTATTTCCCTGTTTAAATATCACAGACTTTAGAAAGAAAGAAAGAAGTGTTTTATTTAACGACGCACTCAACACATTTTATTTACGGTTATATGGTGTCAGACATATGGTTTAGGACCACACAGGTTTTGAGAGGAAACCCGCTGTCGCCACTACATGGGCTACTCTTCCGATAGGCAGCAAGGGATCTTTTATTTGCACTTCCCACAGGCAGGATAGCACAAACCATGGCCTTTGTTGAACCAGTTATGGATCACTGGTTGGTGCAAGTGGTTTACACCTACCCATTGAGCCTTGCGGAGCACTCACTCAGGGTTTGGAGTCGGTATCTGGATTAAAAATCCCATGCCTCGACTGGGATCCGAACCCAGTACCTACCAGCCTGTAAACCGATGGCCTGCCACGACACCATCGAGGCCGGTCACAGACTTTAGCTTCTCTCTGTTATAACCATATCCAAATGTCGTCTAAGAAGTAATGGTTAATGAGACACACTCTAGTTATTTTTGATGGTATTTCCCTGTTTAAACATCACAGACTTTAGCTTCTCTCAGTTATAACCATTTCCAAATGTCGTCTACGAAGTAATGGTTAATGAGACACACTCTAGTTATTTTTGATGGTATTTCCCTGTTTAAATATCACAGACTTTAGCTTCTCTCTGTTATAACCATATCCAAATGTCGTCTAAGAAGTAATGGTCAATGAGACGAGCTCTAGTTATTTTTGATGGTATTTCCCTGTTTAAATATCACAGACTTTAGCTTCTCTCAGTTATAACCATATCCAAATGTCGTCTAAGAAGTAATGGTTAATGAGACGAGCTCTAGTTATTTTTGATGGTATTTCCCTGTTTAAACATCACAGACTTTAGCTTCTCTCTGTTATAACCATATCCAAATGTCGTCTAAGTAATGGTTAATGAGACACACTCTAGTTATTTTTGATGGTATTTCCCTGTTTAAACATCACAGACTTTAGCTTCTCTCTGTTATAACCATTTCCAAATGTCGTCTAAGAAGTAATGGTTAATGAGACACACTCTAGTTATTTTTGATGGTATTTCCCTGTTTAAACATCACAGACTTTAGCTTCTCTCTGTTATAACCATATCCAAATGTCGTCTAAGTAATGGTTAATGAGACACACTCTAGTTATTTTTGATGGTATTTCCCTGTTTAAACATCACAGACTTTAGCTTCTCTCTGTTATAACCATATCCAAATGTCGTCTAAGTAATGGTTAATGAGACACACTCTAGTTATTTTTGATGGTATTTCCCTGTTTAAACATCACAGACTTTAGCTTGTCTCTGTTATAACTATATCCAAATGTCGTCTAAGAAGTAATGGTTAATGAGACACACTCTAGTTATTTTTGATGGTATTTCCCTGTTTAAACATCACAGACTTTAGCTTCTCTCTGTTATAACTATATCCAAATGTCGTCTAAGAAGTAATGGTTAATGAGACACGCTCTAGTTATTTTTGATGGTATTTCCCTGTTTAAACATCACAGACTTTAGCTTCTCTCTGCTATAACCATATCCAAATGTCGTCTAAGAAGTAATGGTCAATGAGACGAGCTCTAGTTATTTTTGATGGTATTTCCCTGTTTAAATATCACAGACTTTAGCTTCTCTCTGTTATAACCATATCCAAATGTCGTCTAAGAAGTAATGGTTAATGAGACACACTCTAGTTATTTTTGATGGTATTTCCCTGTTTAAACATCACAGACTTTAGCTTCTCTCAGTTATAACCATATCCAAATGTCGTCTAAGAAGTAATGGTCAATGAGACGAGCTCTAGTTATTTTTGATGGTATTTCCCTGTTTAAATATCACAGACTTTAGAAAGAAAGAAAGAAGTGTTTTATTTAACGACGCACTCAACACATTTTATTTACGGTTATATGGTGTCAGACATATGGTTTAGGACCACACAGGTTTTGAGAGGAAACCCGCTGTCGCCACTACATGGGCTACTCTTCCGATAGGCAGCAAGGGATCTTTTATTTGCACTTCCCACAGGCAGGATAGCACAAACCATGGCCTTTGTTGAACCAGTTATGGATCACTGGTTGGTGCAAGTGGTTTACACCTACCCATTGAGCCTTGCGGAGCACTCACTCAGGGTTTGGAGTCGGTATCTGGATTAAAAATCCCATGCCTCGACTGGGATCCGAACCCAGTACCTACCAGCCTGTAAACCGATGGCCTGCCACGACACCACCGAGGCCGGTCACAGACTTTAGCTTCTCTCTGTTATAACCATATCCAAATGTCGTCTAAGAAGTAATGGTTAATGAGACACACTCTAGTTATTTTTGATGGTATTTCCCTGTTTAAACATCACAGACTTTAGCTTCTCTCAGTTATAACCATATCCAAATGTCGTCTAAGAAGTAATGGTTAATGAGACACACTCTAGTTATTTTTGATGGTATTTCCCTGTTTAAACATCACAGACTTTAGCTTCTCTCTGTTATAACCATATCCAAATGTCGTCTAAGAAGTAATGGTCAATGAGACGAGCTCTAGTTATTTTTGATGGTATTTCCCTGTTTAAATATCACAGACTTTAGCTTCTCTCAGTTATAACCATATCCAAATGTCGTCTAAGAAGTAATGGTCAATGAGACGAGCTCTAGTTATTTTTGATGGTATTTCCCTGTTTAAATATCACAGACTTTAGAAAGAAAGAAAGAAGTGTTTTATTTAACGACGCACTCAACACATTTTATTTACGGTTATATGGTGTCAGACATATGGTTTAGGACCACACAGGTTTTGAGAGGAAACCCGCTGTCGCCACATGGGCTACTCTTCCGATAGGCAGCAAGGGATCTTTTATTTGCACTTCCCACAGGCAGGATAGCACAAACCATGGCCTTTGTTGAACCAGTTATGGATCACTGGTCGGTGCAAGTGGTTTACACCTACCCATTGAGCCTTGCGGAGCACTCACTCAGGGTTTGGAGTCGGTATCTGGATTAAAAATCCCATGCCTCGACTGGGATCCGAACCCAGTACCTACCAGCCTGTAAACCGATGGCCTGCCACGACACCACCGAGGCCGGTCACAGACTTTAGCTTCTCTCTGTTATAACCATATCCAAATGTCGTCTAAGAAGTAATGGTTAATGAGACACACTCTAGTTATTTTTGATGGTATTTCCCTGTTTAAACATCACAGACTTTAGCTTCTCTCAGTTATAACCATATCCAAATGTCGTCTAAGAAGTAATGGTTAATGAGACACACTCTAGTTATTTTTGACGGTATTTCCCTGTTTAAACATCACAGACTTTAGCTTCTCTCTGTTATAACCATATCCAAATGTCGTCTAAGAAGTAATGGTTAATGAGACACACTCTAGTTATTTTTGATGGTATTTCCCTGTTTAAACATCACTGACTTTAGCTTCTTTCTGTTATAACCATATCCAAATGTCGTCTAAGAAGTAATGGTCAATGAGACGAGCTCTAGTTATTTTTGATGGTATTTCCCTGTTTAAATATCACAGACTTTAGCTTCTCTCTGTTATAACCATATCCAAATGTCGTCTAAGAAGTAATGGTCAATGAGACGAGCTCTAGTTATTTTTGATGGTATTTCCCTGTTTAAATATCACAGACTTTAGCTTCTCTCAGTTATAACCATATCCAAATGTCGTCTAAGAAGTAATGGTCAATGAGACGAGCTCTAGTTATTTTTGATGGTATTTCCCTGTTTAAATATCACAGACTTTAGAAAGAAAGAAAGAAGTGTTTTATTTAACGATGCACTCAACACATTTTATTTACGGTTATATGGTGTCAGACATATGGTTTAGGACCACACAGGTTTTGAGAGGAAACCCGCTGTCGCCACTACATGGGCTACTCTTCCGATAGGCAGCAAGGGATCTTTTATTTGCGCTTCCCACAGGCAGGATAGCACAAACCATGGCCTTTGTTGAACCAGTTATGGATCACTGGTCGGTGCAAGTGGTTTACACCTACCCATTGAGCCTTGCGGAGCACTCACTCAGGGTTTGGAGTCGGTATCTGGATTAAAAATTCCATGCCTCAACTGGGATCCGAACCCAGTACCTACCAGCCTGTAGACCGATGGCCTGCCACGACGCCACCGAGGCCGGTCACAAACTTTAGCTTCTCTCTGTTATAACCATATCCAAATGTGTGTTGCAGGTTTGTAGATTATCTAAAGTTAGCGTCCATTTTCACGGGCTGAAACTATGATCTGCGCCTTTAATTAGCCCTATTCAGTTACATTTCATTATTTCTGAACAAGGTGACAATAAGGTGATAATAAGAATAATAATAAATATTAAAAAAATATATATATATAATAAATACAATAAGAAAATTATCAGTATATTAATATAGTCTATGTTATGGTAATCGGTATCTGTCGAGGTCATGCTGAGACAAGTAGTGACTAACTAGAGGATGTTGATATTTCCCATAGTAAACAATTTGAGTAGTGAATTGTACCCATCATATAACCCTTCTAAAATAACATTATAATTCAATATTTAGTAAATGACAGTTCAAGACACCTTCATCTGCAATAAGACGGACACAAATGTACATGTACTCTGATCTCACACTCAATGCTTTGTTCAGGTGTTCAAAGAAAGAAATGTTTTATTTAACGACGCACTCAACACATTTTATTTAATGTTATATGGCCTCAGACATATGGTTAAGGACCATACAGATTTTGAGAGGAAACCTGCTGTTGCCATTACATGGGCTACTCTTTCCGATTAGCAGCAAGGGGTCTTTTATCTGCGCTTCCCACAGGCAGGATAGCACAAACCATGGCCTTTGTTAAACCAGTGATAGTTCAGGTGTTCAAGCCTGGCACTTATACACGTAAACCTTTTAGTGTCTAGACTCTACTCTTAATAGACTCTGTGACTTCAACGTCATGGCAACGCCATACACATGGTATATATTACCACAGTTTGACACCCAATAACCCCTCTGCCTGTTACCGATCACAGTCGGACTGCAGGTGCTCCTTTGCACCTGACAGTGCAGGCAGTCCCATCTCCCCCTTCACCCTTCCCACCCCTTTCCTGTCCTGGATGGAGGAACTGGCTGAGGCCGACACCTGCACCCAGGACAGGTGTGCGCTACAATAGCTTGCTCTGAATGTGCACGTTAAACTCTCTGACCTGACCTGACCCAATACTTGATGTATTTTTCGTGCTCAGGTATTCATTCATTCATTCACACACATTGTATGTGCATGACGTCATTACATATTGAGTCTAGACTCTAAAGTTTTATAAATACAGGCCCAGGTCTTGTAGGCTTGTAAACAAATGACCATATATGACAGCAATATGTATATTAATTGGGTTAATAAACCAAAATCTCAAACAGGTTTATGACATGGATATTATGGTCAAGTTATAGGATAAATAGAGGTTATTACCAGAGTGTTTTTCGGTATCGTTAATATCATATAAAAGGAATAAAAATTGTATTATGCGAGTCTCTGGCGAGCATAATACATTATTTTTATTCCTAATATATGATATTGACGATACCGAAATACACGAGGGTAATAATCTCTTTATCATATAATCTCAAGCTTAATACGTGTGTTTTTGTAAACTGTACACGCAACTTTAATTCCAGTCCGCCATTACTAGATATTCAAATGACGTAAGAATATGTGGCGCGGTGTATTTTTGAATGTAAATGATGTCAAACTTGAATGACATCATTTTGGATGTCCTTACATCAAAATAAAGTTATGCCTACCGTTTTTTGTTTTCTGAACGCTGGACAGCTTTCAGTGTTAAATTGCCATTAAAATGTTTTTATTTGATGACTATGAATGCATACGTCAATCATGGAGTGTCACCCAAGTACGTTTGCTTAAATGTCAATAAACCTAGTGCCGAGACCTCGACTAATTTACATCTAATTTGCACAGTTATCAAATTCTTAAAGTATGTGATCTGAAAAACATCACATACTTTGATTGTACTGAAAATGTAAGCTATTATATGATAAAAGATGATACTTACAAAGTAACACAAGCACCCCAATAAATGATATGCAAGAGTAGAGATAAGGAAGGTAGATATGCCACACATCTGTAACAAAGAAAAAAATAACATGAGTTGCACTACATAGAAATATTAATATGTTAAAAGTCAATGTTATAATATAATTATTCACTAAGAGCTATATGGTTTAAATCTATTTTACTGAATAACAAGTGTATGCCAACCTACCTGACAATTCATAGTAACAAGTGATACTGATCTATATGTCTTTGATTATTCATAGTAACAAGTGAATGCTGATCTATATGTATTTGATTATTCAGAATAACAAGTGAATGCTTATCTATATGTATTTGATTATTCATAGTAACAAGTGAATGCTGATCTATATGTATTTGATTATTCAAAATAACAAGTGAATGCTGATCTATATGTATTTGATTATTCATAGTAACAAGTGAATGCTGATCTACATGTATTTGATTATTCATAGTAACAAGTGAATGCTGATCTACATGTCTTTGATTATTCATAGTAACAAGTGAATGCTGATCTACTTAACAATTCAGAATAACAATTAAAAGCCGACTAACCTGACAATTCAGAATAACAAGTAAAAGCCGACCTACATGACAATTCAGAATAACAAGTAAAAGCCGACCTACCTGACAATGTCTGCTTGCTGTGCTGGTCGTCACTGAGTATTGCACTGGCTACCCAGGCCAGACCGAGCACTAATACTGCGAGTAAAAACAACACGACCGCCGTCTCCTTCACGCGAGCCATGATCCCCTGATATCACACACATACAATAAAACAACATTAGTTCACAGTCTTAGAAAGAAACATAAAACTGTCGTAAAAACATACTCTACATATACATATACCCTGGCCAGAACAGCGTTGATACAGTGAACAGTAAGTGTCTCCTTTACGCGAGCCATGATCCCCTGATATCACACACATACAATAAAACAAAATCAGTACACAGTCTTGGGCCCATTTTTTATGAACGCGATTTCGTGAGCGTTTTAGCACACAAGTTTATCGATACAGTGCATTTACATCATATTGTATCCAATACGAGATTCTGCATGTGAACATTCAGTGTGTTGAAAAAAGTCGATCAATGAGATATTTTTCCGTGCACATATTTTTCAGCCCCATGACGTCGTAATGCTTGACTTAACTTGATAATTTTAACATGCTCATGTACCACGAAGGTTTCGAGCATGTCTATCCTGAGTCCCGTCTCTGAATAGCCAGGGGCCTGACTCGGGACAGATAAATTTACTGGACAATTTTGAATTTTTAATCTATTTACTTTCGGCTTAAAAGTACACTTTGATGATGATTTTTTTTTAGTAATCCGCTTTCAAAAATGCAGATATGGAAAAGAACATTTTCCAGGGCGAAATCGCATTAATGGAAATCAGGCCTTAGAAAAAAATATAATACTGTCCTAAAGACACTCTACATATAGACCATTTAAAGTTTGTTTTGTTTAACAACACCTCTAGAGCACACTGATTTATTAAACATCAGCTACTGAATGTTAAACATTTGGTAATTATGACATATGTCTTAGAGAGGAAACCCGCAATATTTTTCCATTAGTAGCAAGGGATCTTTTATATGTGCCATCCCCCAGACAGGATAGCACACACCACAGCCTTTGATATACTAGTTGTGGTGCAGTGGCTGGATTGAGAAAACATTCAGAAAAGTTAACTTAAATGAAGCAATTTTTTGTCCAAATTATATCGTTATTACATTTTTTATAATATGTGCCCGCAAAAAATATACATTAAAAAACAAATAGTTAAAAAAACCCATAATGACCTTAAACCATAACCAAATTGTAATTTTATGGAACATCTGTAACCATTCATTGACCAGTTAGTTAATAGATGTTAGGCCTTTCTCCAGGATTTTTTTAAGGCACTTACAGTTTTCAGTATCAGTTTAATGAATATATACAAGTGTCTGCTCTCAAATCAAGCCAAAATAACAGGTTGGGGGAGGGGGTTAGTGGGCAGACCTGTCAATGTTTAGTTCAGAGGAAGCAGGAGATATGTTTTGAAAAAGCAGGAGATTTTGTCAAAAAGTTGATTTTTTTAAATGCACATGATCAGGGCCATAGCTGGGGGGGGGGGGGGGGGGGGGGGGGGGGCACATTTTTTTTATAGAAACTTTAAAAAATCCTCTTCTTAAAGCCGCACACCCTAGTTCCATCCAGCGAAAATAAATTATAATTTGGTTAATCTACAAACCTGTAACACACTTAGATCACGTTTTTATCAAATTGAGTGAAAAAGCAGGTTTTATATCGATAAATACCATGGGAATCCCCATGTCCCAATTGCTTGAAATAATTTTGAAAGTTAGTATTCTGATGTCACCGGTAGAAGCACAACAATGCCTACGTCACGACAAATTACAGACTTGGGGTGCATTCGTTTCACCTCTCCTGGACATGTTCCAACTGTTCTGTCCTGGTTGTATCCCCTCTCCAGATATCGTAAGACGTAGCAAAATTATTGGTTTTAAGGGTTTGTAACGTTTTGTATTGAGACACTTACTTGTCTGAACTTTATTGTTACTGAAAATGTTCACGAACTGTGAAGAAAAATCTCACAAATAAACAACAACAAATCGGATGTTGATTGCGCGAACCGTGCACGGAAAACAAACCGAACCAAAATGATACCGGTCACGTGATATACCAACGTCTGTGACATTAAAAATAGATTGGACCTCGCTTGCTTAACGTTTTTTTCTCGACAACACGTTTTGTGAAAAAATGCAAAAAATGCATTTCATGGTTTTACAAACATCAGGATTACCAAAAAGCACTTCAGGTGAATGGAAATGTGTATTCTAAATAATAAAATGTAAGTAAAGTGCAATTTTATTTGTGAAAAATGGGGTTTAATAGCGAAAAACAACGCCGTAATGGTTAACAAATAAACGTAACTAGGGTGTGTTCCTTTAACCGTTTTAGGTAAGCACAGACTTCATCTGCCCCCCCCCCCCCGCCCCACCCCCACCCCCCACAAATCCTAGCTATGGCCCTGACAATTTAGCACAAAATCACAAATTTTAAAAATTATTATATTAAGATATACACACTACATGTCATGTATACCTGTCAACATTAGATCTTGGCACTAAAAAACAAACAAAAAAAACAAACAAAAATTATCATCTTTTTTAAAATGACTCTTTTATCCAAAAATGTTATGAACACAAACAAAAAGTGTAAACTTTACCAGTAGTTAACACATTTACAGTATTACACTTACTGGACACATTGAATTGTCATTCATTTGTGGTTGATGAAAAGTACCCAAAGATAAAATTTAATATAAATCTTATAAATTAATATCCAGTCTGTTTCATAAAGAGGGACAGTGGTGTGGTATTTAGTTAAAATCTTCATAACAATGCATTAAACATGGCATTTATACATCAAAATGTAAAAAAAACATCCTGTATTTTTCTTTTTATTCACTATCACTTTGAAAAGTGAAGGACTATTTAAAAATATTTTATAACATTATTTGCGAATTACCATGAAGCATATATTTATCCTGCATCCACCATTTCTATTGACAGAATATGATGATGAATAAAGCAAACTCATATCCGTATAGTAGCAGGATATGACTTTTGACGTCACATGAGTGCACACATAGCTACATTACAAAATTGTTCATTTGACCTCTAGGTCATCGTACAATGTGGCTAAATAACAGAAATAATAGCTTTTCCATTTAATGTGGCTAAATAACATAAATAATATCTTTTGCACTTAATTTTTATGGTCTGCAGGATAAAGATATAAACTAGTTAATGACGTCGGATATCTACTTTATCCTGTTCAGACCAAATGAGAAATTTCCAATTCCTACCATCACAGGACAAAGCAGATGTTCGATGTCATTAACTAGTTATTCTGTATTTAAAAACCAACAAAACAATCAGCCATGAATGCTATAAAGTTGGATAGTCTAACACATTTCTGTGAGTACCAGACACTAGCCATGGGATCAACGATTTTAAAAATTTACTAGCCACGATTAAAAATTCACTAGCCCTACTGTACTCTACTTTAATGCAATTGACTAAATAATACATAATAATCAGATATGTTACCTAAAGAGGGAGATAGAGCTTAAAAACACTAACATTGGGGTGGGGGCAGGAAATTCATATTTACAAAATAAGAGTTAACAGCAACATTTGACAAAAAAAAAATTGACTAGCCATCAGGCATGGCATTAGTAGTTATTTACTAGCCCAACATTGAATATATCACTAGCCATGGGAGTGGGGCTACCATAATCTAGAATCCCTGTCGGGCATGGCAATAGTAGTAATTTACTAGCCCAACATTGAATATATCACTAGCCATGGGAGTGGGGCTACCATAATCTAGAATCCCTGTATATAAATGATGTTATAAATTTAATGTGTGTACAAACTGGGTCACGCTAAGCTAGAATTATGTGAGTGCTAAATGAACGAACCAATTATTCTCACAATTTTCAAAGGCCTGCGTGTCACAGATCTATTTAACACACACAAAAGAACAATGGTTGACACTAAAAATCTCACATTTCATTTCAACTTATCTTCATACTTATATCCAATTAAGCTTCAAGCACACTGTCCTGGGCACACACCTCAGCTATCTGCGCTGTCTGTCCAAGACAGTGGGTTAGTTGTTAGATGGTTAGTGAGAGAGAAGAGGGTGTAGTGGCCTTACACCTACCCAATGAGCCCTTAAGAACTCGCTCTGGGTTGGAGCTGGTACAGGGTTGCGAACCCTGTACCTACCAGCATGTAGTCGAATGGCGTAATCACTGCAACACAAAAGCTAACACAAATAGATATTACAAGGATTTATCCAGACTTTCTGTGGCACTTTTATATTACTGCTAATTAAAAAAAAAAATGCATTAACTGACATATATTTGAATTTAAGGAAGCTATGAAAAAACATTTAAATGAAAATATAATATTAGATAAATGTGTCATGAAGAGTTTAACATCAAAATTAATTTTAAAAGATAATTTTAACATTGAAAGAATCTGCACAAATTCTACTTACCTTTTTTGAACCTGAGAAACCTTCGGACTCGGTGAAGAAAAATGCGAACGGCATCAAAATAAAGAGAGCCATGTTTGAAAAGAGAAAAATTTGATTCCATAAACCTGAAAAATTAAACAATTAATAACTTATTAATAATAAAATTAAAGTTTGTTTGTTGTATTTAACGACACTACTAGAGCACATTGATTTTTTATGTTATCATCGGCTATTGGACATCAAACATATGGTCATTCTGACACTGTTTTTTTTAGAGGAAACCTGCTGTCGCCACATAGGCTACTCTTTTACGACAGGCAACAAGGGATCTTTTATTTGCGCTTCCCACAGGCAGGATAGCACAAACCATGGCCTTTGTTGAACCAGTTATGGATCACTGGTCAGTGCAATTAAAAATCCCATGCCTCGACTAGGATCCGAACCCAGTATCTACCAGCCTATAGACCGATGGTCTAACCAAGACGCCACCGAGGCCGGTTTATTAATAATAAAGACAAAAGATAATTTAGATTTGATGATAAATTTTATTGTTAATAGTTGGATTAGTGACAGTTATGAGTAATTTGCAAACTGAATAATAGCAACCAGTATTTAACATTTTAGAATTGTGTAACAATTTCTGAAACTTTAACAGAGAATCGCAACACGAAACAGAAGTTCCGAACAAAATGTTCCCTGATCATAGGCGATGGAAACAGGAGATGGGTTGCACAGGAGGGCAGCCACACCCACTCCCCCCAGGGGTGCAGAAAGTCCTCCCCCACTCATTTGCCATGTGATGCTGATAACTTACCAAGTGTCCTTAATAATGTAATTGTCATTAAATATGTACATGTATATTAAAATATTGCTAAACAAAAGTGTATTTTCTATAGGCTGGTGGACTAGTAGAAATCCTGGCTGGCTAGTAAATTTTAGTTGGCTCTGGTCCGGCGGGCTAGTGAAATATTTTCTATTTCTGCATCCCTGCCCTTCTCTCTCACTTTGAAAATAATACAATGGCCCCCCAGATGAAAGTCAACTATGCTAGTACAACAAAATAAGGGAACACTTCCACATGTGGAATTGTAGGAATGAATGTCAGAAATGTGACATGAACTGTGAATAACATGATTAACTTCAGAACACTATGGGTGAGATACGGACTGTGAATAACATGATTAACTTCAGAACACTATGGGTGAGATACGAACTGTGAATAACATGATTAACTTCAGAACACTATGGGTGAGATACGGACTGTGAATAACATGATTAACTTCAGAACACTATGGGTGAGATACGGACTGTGAATAACATGATTAACTTCAGAACACTATGGGTGAGACACGGACTGTGAACAACATGATTAACTTCAGAACACTATGGGTGAGACACGGACTGTGAATAACATGATTAACTTCAGAACACTATGGGTGAGACACGAACTGTGAATAACATGATTAACTTCAGAACACTATGGGTGAGATTTTTGGTTGTAGAGTCTTTTTTGTTAGTGGGACAGGATTTAGCTCAGTCAGTTGAGTTCTCGCTTGAGAAGCCTGCGTCGCAGGATCGAACCACCACGATGGATCTATTCAGTCAAATGGGTTTTTTCTCATTCCAACCAGTGCACCACAACTGGACAAAGGCCGTGGTATGTGCTTTCCTGTCTGTGGGAAAGTGCACATAAAAGATCCCTTGCTGCATTAGGAAAAATGTAGCAGGTTTCCTCTGATGACTATGTGTCAGATTTATCAAATGTTTGACATCCAATAGCCGATAATTAATAAATCAGTGTGCTCTAGTGGTGTCGTTAAACAAAACAACCTATTATTTATTTTTTTGTTAAGTGTTCGAGTGATCCCTATTTTCTTTCCATCAGTATATATATTGTAGATGTCCCACAAACCCCTCAGAGGTCACGCTGTCGAGAGCCAAGTTAGCCATTGGCTAATTTTTACCAAAAAATTAAATTTGCAACAAAACATGACCTGTTCTATTCCAGTCTGTACATAATTAGCTGAAAACAATGTATCATCATACTGATATTAAATACTACCTGTATGTACCTTATAGTGAAAAACTATTTTGAATAAAACATTTTCATTACGGTTAATAAAAATTCCATTTGGTTAACTTTTTGGCTATAGCAGGGCTCGACCTTAGCAGTAGCACAGGGTGTTTTGGCTACCAATTTCTCACTCGGGCTACCAGTTGTCTAAATCTGGTAGTCCGCCGCACTACTAGATTTTTTTTGCACCTCTAGTTACTCTGCAATAAACAAGATGCTTAAACACCTTTAAAAAAAACCCATCGTAAAACGTTTAACTAAAAATAAATTATTTTGCATTTTTTCTCTCCTTTTTCAAAAGGTTTATTAAAATTATGGGCTACCAATTTTACTGAGGGCTACCAGATTTCATAACCTGGAAGCCTGATGGGCTACCACTGAAAAGAGTTACGGTCAAGGCCTGTATAGGTAATGTTAATCCAAGGTGAGCCCTTCAGAAGCTGGTGTTACTTAAGTCTGTATGAAAAAGCTGATGTAGTAAGCAGGCTGATGTCGGGGTACAGGTGAAGCACTTCATTGCTGAATATCGATACTGGAACGAGGAACACACACACCCACCCACTGTTATTATATTCCGAAGCTGGCATTACTTACTCTGTATGAGCGAGCTGTTTAACCACTGGACGTAGTAGCTGTCTACGTAGAGATGAAGCACTTCATTGCTGACTATCAATATCGGGAGGAGAAGGACCCTCCTACTCCCACCCCCCTCCCACTGTTATTATGAAGCTGTCATTACTTACTCTGTATGAGCGAGCTGTTTAACCACTGGACATATTAACTGTCTGGGTAGAGGTGAAGCACTTCATTGCTGACTATCAATATAGGGAGAAGAACCCCATCCCCACTGTTATTATGTTCTGAAGCTGATGTTACCTACTTTGTATGAGCGAGCTGTTTAACCACTGGACGTAGTAGCTGTCTACGTAGAGATGAAGCACTTCATTGCTGACTATTGATATCGGGAGGAGAAGGACCCTCCTACTCCCACCCCCCTCCCACTGTTATTATGAAGCTGTCATTACTTACTCTGTATGAGCGAGCTGTTTAACCACTGGACGTAGTAGCTGTCTGGGTAGAGATGAAACACTTCATTGCTGACTATCGATATCAGGAGGAGATACCCCCACACACACCCCACCTGCTGTTATTATGTTCTGAAGTTGTCATTACTTACTCTGTATGAGCGAGCTGTTTAACCACTGGACGTAGTAGCTGTCTGGGTAGAGATGAAACACTTCATTGCTGACTATCGATATCAGGAGGAGATACCCCCACACACACCCCACCTGCTGTTATTATGTTCTGAAGTTGTCATTACTTACTCTGTATGAGCGAGCTGTTTAACCACTGGACGTAGTAGCTGTCTGGGTAGAGATGAAACACTTCATTGCTGACTATCGATATCAGGAGGAGATACCCCCACACACACCCCACCTGCTGTTATTATGTTCCGAAGTTGTCAATACTTACTGTATGAGCGAGCTGTTTAACCACTGGACGTAGTAGCTGTCTGGGTAGAGATGAAACACTTCATTGCTGACTATCGATATCAGGAGGAGGAGATACCCCCACACACACCCCACCTGCTGTTATTATGTTCTGAAGTTGTCATTACTTACTCTGTATGAGCGAGCTGTTTAACCACTGGACGTAGTAGCTGTCTGGGTACAGGTGAAGCACTTCATTGCTGACTATCGATATTGGTAGAAGAAGGACGGCACCAGCAGCGAATGACAGAGTGAACGTACACAGCCACAGACTGGTAAAGTAGATTAAAATATTTATTGTACAACATTTTGTGAAATATAGTCAACAAAAGCTATTTATTATACAACATTCAGTGAAATATACTTTAAAAAATTCATTAAGGGTAAGTATATATATATACTTTCAGTGTTTCTGCCAGAAATAGTTTTTTGGATATAGTGCTATGGAGTTGAATGCAAACACAGAAAATGGGTTAAGTTTAAGGTTAGGGTTAAGTAAATCATACAGTACTGATAAGAGTAATTAATTTTGTCAAAAGGTTAACTTAAAAAAACAAAATTGGTAAACATTTTGGGTATGGCACCATACCCATTTTATCCTCTGGCAGAAACCCTGACTTTAAGCATTTTCTTTTAACCCTAATACTTAAATAGTACAAAATAAACCACTAAAAAAGCTGTTCTGAAAGACGTTTGCAGTTGTTTGGGGTTTTTTGTTCAGACTCAGATGAATGTACAAGAAATAACAGACAATACTAATAATTAAATTTGAAACATACTTACTAATAATAACACTAAAGTTAGGATTTTATTTTTAATTATATTTTGGTTCTTAAACAATAACGCTGAGTAAGATAAATTAGCAATGTAAAGCGATGTCCTTAAATATTACATCCCCTGACGTTATTTTTACGTTTATCAAGCAATGAACAATCTCGCGTTGCTACAGCTTGACCAATGGGATGATGTTAAATTAAACTGAATGTAAAGGAAATTTAATTATTTAAAATTAAATTATGGAGTAAACACTTTTTATTCTTGTCCCAGAACAAATCTGCAATGTCAGGGCCCTGAATTCATTACGTACAGAACAATGTGGAAGACACACACACACTCACTCACTCACTCACTCACTCACTCACATACACACTCACTCCCAAACACTCCACACACACACACTCACTCACACACATATATACTCACACACACACACACACATATACTCACACACACACTCACTCTCACACATGCATACTCACACACACACAGTCTCACTCACTCACTCACACAGCATCAGAAAAACATCATACATATAGATGTAGATGTACTATTTTAACAAAATATGTACATGGTGTTCACACCAATCCACGCATGCACACGCACCTTTAGTTTGAAGTGGGGAAGTAAACCCAGGTAAAACAAGTTGGTAAAAAGAGAAGGGAAAAAAGGTAGAAAACAAAAAAAAAGACTAGAAGAATAAAGAAAAAAGAAGAACTGAGGAAAGCTTTCCACACTGTAAACACTGATGATGTTACTTACGATATTCTGTACACAACAGCATCATCATCCCCTGAAACAGAAATAATTCACTAAGCACTGATTAACTAGGACTTCAACAATTTATCTTTTATAAATAAAAAAATCAACATTTACCATTAAATAACATAGTAATTATTGTAAAAGAACAACAGAATTATGAATACATTGTACCAGAGCCTGTACTTTAAGTTTAAGTTTAACTTTAAGTTACTAGCTCTGGGTGAGCAAAACAATTCAACAAATTGTCTATTAAACTTAAAAAATGGTCAGTTATTTTTTAAAATATGTCAATTATTACATAAAATTATTGAAACTAAAATAAAATTTGCCAACTGTTTTTAAAATTCATAACTGGCGAATTTGGCGAGTGCCAGAGCTAGCCCGTACTTATAAAACTGGTAGAGGCTAGATCGACTCAAATCTTTTTCTGGGGTAGCACTGAGTTAACACTAAGTTTCGCCAAATTATCTATTAAACTTCAAAAAATGGTAGAAAACCAGTTACTAGTATTTTCTAATAAAATATAGTAAAATTATTTCACCTACTTAAAATAAAATTCGCCAATTGTTTTTAAAATTCACAATTGGCGAATTTGGCGACTGCCAGAGCTAGCCCTGTTTTTAATGATGACACACACACATGTAAGTGCAATTTGCACGCGTTGCCATGACATTATTAAGTCTCAAGAGGTTAACAGAGACTTGAATGTACATTAAAAAAATTTTTATAAGCATGGGCCTGGTATAACTAACTATCATAAAAAACAAAAAAAACACATGATACATATTTAAGTAACTTTTTAAAACACAATTTTAGAGAAAAATAATTAAGGCCAGAGTTACACTATAGACATTGTCATCCGGATTTCGTGACAGATCTTCCAAATTTAACATGTCTTAGCTAAAGGAACATTCCTGAGTTCGTGGCATTTTTTAACAAAGATGTTTTAATGATTGTAATTACATATCAAATATATTTTTCTGCATAAAATATTAGTGGCTGTATATTAAACGTGTTTCTGATTGTTCTAATAGTTGTACGAGGTTAAATTTCATTTTATTTCCAAAAATAATTTTTTTTTGTACATACAAAATTATTTGAAGACAAAATCCAGTTTGGGCTTCTGACAAATATTAAGATGACCAGAAACACATCGAATATAGAGACACTGATATTCTAAACCAGAAAATATATTTAATATGTAAGTTTAATCGTAGAAATATTTTATTAGTCGGAAACATCTTACAATGCAGCAAACTCAGGAATGTCTCTTTAATGTAGAAAGATGAAATATATAAGTGAACATACCAGCATACATTAGTTCCAAATCTACCGTAATAGTAATATGACTTAGTTGATGTACAAAGTTGAAATATATATATAAGTGAATATATATATACCAGCATACATACATGTATGTTCCAAATCTAAATTCTAATGTCTTAGTTGATGACCATACAAAGTTGAAATATATATATATAAGTGCATACATACCAGCATACATACAGGTACATGTATGTTCCAAATCTAAATTCTAATGTCTTAGTTGATGTACAGCTATAAATGAAATCTATAAATGAACATACCAGCATACATATCTTCTGAGTCTGTTCTCTTTCTGATCTGGCAGATTGTCACGTAGGAACAAACATAGAGCAGGAGGTACAGTAACAAAGTAATCTGAAAAACAAAGAACCAGCAATGTGCTACAGTGGCAAATTCAATAGAGTTATGGGTTGCAGGCCTCTTCGTTAACTTTACCACCTAGGAGCCAGATGGCACCTACTTGTATTTTTTAAAATAGATAACATGAAATGCTTTAGTCGCAAATGAAAAAACCGGTGGCATATATGCGACCAAATGAAATTGGCCGCAATACAGACGGCTGGGTTGGGATCTTGGAATTAATGGACAATGTCTTTAACCAATGGGGAGAATTTTTATCACTTTATTATCAATTTTCTTTTGGGGTGTGATGTACATGTATGTATCTCAATAATCTCAGTGGAAGAAAAGTTAAACTTTGTGTTCTTTAGAGCATTTTGATTTATTTAATCATCAGCTATTGGATGTCAAACATCTGGTAATTCAAATACATACACTGTAGCCTTCAGAGGAAACCTGCCATGGGTTTTTTTCATTAGCAGCAAGGGATCTTTAATATTTCCCCAGAAAGGACAACTCATACCATGGCCTACGATATGCCAGTCATGAATAGGGCACTGGTTGGGACAGGAAAGACCACAAAAAAGTGCATTTCAAAATAGCAGGTAGGGAAGAAATCAACGTGGGCGTGGTAAATAGAGATTATTATACGCGCTTGTGTGTCATACTGATTTTACGAAACAAGTGTCAGGGTTTTTGTATTGTCCGAGCGAGAGCGAGGGTAATACATGAATCCTGACAATTATACGCGCTTGTGTGTCATACTGATTTCACGAAACAAGTGTCAGGGTTTTTGTATTGTCCGAGCGAGAGCGAGGGTAATACATGAATCCTGACATGAGTTTCGTAAAATCTGTACGACTCACATGTGAGTGTAATAATTTCTTTATTATTCATATTATTATTAAATATCATGTTATGACGTCGCTTCCCAAAATTATGTCATTACACTTGTTATCACATGTGTGCTTCATATGATTATTATTAACTCGGTTATGTTGAATCATGTGGATAATAAAATATACTGCACTATGTGGAAAACAAAGAGTGGCACATAATATTAAATAAAGTGGGGTGGCAAAAGTGGGCACATAATTTGCTCTACGTCACAAGAAAGTACACAACAGATTCGTTTCGCATACAGGCATCGGATTTCTGTTTAGCGTTGGTACTAGTACTAGTCAACAACATGTAAGTTTAATGTTATAACTGGACTCCAGAATAATCAAACTAAAGCTCTGAGTCTGTGGCATGAGGATCACGAGATTTGGGGGGGGGGGGGGGGGGAGGATGTGTATTTTTTACTTTTCAGACAGTATCTGGCTACCATTTGCCAAATTATTAAACACAGCTCTCTCTCTCTAGCCCTCCCCTACAACATATCAATAAGGGGAGAGCTAGAGGTGACTCGAGCTACCCTACTCAGAATCAGTGAATGCAACATTTGTAAATACTTTCATAAATCATTATTAAATTATTTGTCACAACAAACTTACAATGTACTCTCGCACTGCATTGTGGAAAACCTGCTCTCGAAGTGATATGTCGAGATCGTCTTCCATACTGGCTGCATAAAATAATCACTAATCACAAACACAAGCTCAACCAGACCGTCTAAACTTTACTATAACATTCATGTGTTCAAAGAGTCAAGCTTCAACTTCGCCATTTTATTTGTTTTGTTTTTTTTGGTGTGTAAATTCGCCCATTGAACGTAGTGCACCATCTAACAAACATTGTTCGTAGTACACTATCTAAAACAAAGGCCTATAGTATTAGTCGCAAAATCGGAACAACAAAACCATTTATTTTAACATTTCCAAAATTGTATCTTTGCAAAGGTAGGTTTTGACAAAAGCATGGCTAAGACAGCTAAAGTCAAGATGTTGAATTAATAGTCCATCGAATATTGCATATCAAGCGTTTTAAGACTGACTTTCCATTTTCTGTAAATTATTTTCGTATTCATGTCAATTTAAGGTTCAAGTACGCTGTCCTGAGCACACACCTCAGCTATTTGGGCTGTTTGTCCAGGACCAACCTTGTGTTAAGTGGTTAGTTGACTGTGGCTAGTGAGAGAGCGGTCCAGCTGAGTGTCTTACGTGCACCTACACATAGAGCTAGTCATTTAAAATCTCACTATGGGTGCATGTCGGTGAATGAAAGTTAAAGTTTGGTTTGTTTAACGACACGACTAGAGCACATGGTTAATTAATCATCGAATATTGGATGTCACATTATAGTCATCAGAGAAAACCCGCTACATTTTGCCCAATGCAGCAAGGAATATGTTAATCAATGGCGTAGCCAGCACGAGGCAGTCGAGGCGCTTGCCTCATTTGGAATTCCCCCAGATTTATTATATTTTTCCCATGACACTGATATTTATTTTAGAGGTCTGGGTTTGCTTCGGCGGTTTTTTTTATTCCTCTCTGGCTACGCCCAAGTTAATTATATGCACTTTTCCACAGATAGGAAAGCACATACCACAGCATTTGACCAGTTGTGGTGCACTGGTTTGAACGAAAAAAAAAATCAGTTGAATACATGTATAGCCACCTAGGTGGTTCAATGGTATGATATACAAGGTCTTTTGGAGGTTTTAAAAGGGGGAGGGGGTGCTGGGGGGTTTGCGGATTTGTATTTCTCAGTAAAATGTGACGCAATATCACCAACTAAAATGTTGTCTGATGCCATCCTATTTTCACCTTTGTGTTGAAAATATTTTACATATTATTCATGGATATAAAAACCATGAACTTGACAAGTGTGGTCTGTGCTCATGACAGTTGATCAACACCGTTGAGGCAGAATATGCTGAATTACTGCGAACATCAGATTCTGATAGTATCACTGTTTTGATCGTGATTCGTAAATTATGCATAGGCTATGCTATAAATCTGAACGACAAACCCGTAATACGTGACCAGGGGCCCATTTCACTAAACACCGTAAGTTTACGTCTGCTACTAGCGGTTGTACCGATCATGCGTTGACACGTGTTTGGTGTCTATTTCATGCAGAAAATCATATCATTACGGAAGCTGGAGTATGAAATATGTTCTTCAAACTATATTTGTTAAACTATGATAGTAATAAGAATGGTTGTTTGGTCGTAGATTTACGTTTACGTGCAAAACTAGGCTTACGATGTTTTGTGAAATTAGGCCCAAGCCCGTACGTATCTCTAGCTCGAGTGTCCTCTTAGCGTTATTCTATATGTGAGAACAATGCTGGAGGACTGCGTGTATGTGTAATACTTCGGGCACTAATCGGCAATTAAATTGTAGCCAGCAACTGTTTGACATGTACGCATTAAAAATTTTTTTTTTAACCTAAATCTGATGTCACAGACCTTTGATTCTATTATTCCTGAGTCAAATCATGACATTAAACGTACGTTTATAACCGGTATCGACACTAGACGAAGAAACCCGACACCCCTATATGAAACTCTGTTATTGTTCTGCCGACGTAGGACAAAGTGTGTGGAGTCGTGACTCAGACTGTCGCGCTAATGTTTAGTGGTCGTATATTACACGCTCGACTCGGGAATAATCAAAACTAAAGGTCTGTGGCATCAGATTTAGGGGGGGGGGGGGGGGGGGCGTACTTCAGACACAGTAGCTGTCAACTACTGCTGACGTATTACAGTCATCTCTAGCGTTATATAATAGAATAACGCTAGAGGACACGCGAGCTATGCAGTCGAATGGACATTTGACAAAAGTGGTTGATTCCACAAATCTCTATTTAGTGCCTCGATCGATCATCTATAGGACTGCCACTCCGAGGAGATCCTTTACTGGAGATTCCATCCTTCTTGCATCGCCACAAATACTAGCGGTTTATTGTTTTTTTTTGTTTTTTTTTTTTGTTTTTTTTATTATGATTTTTTTTTAACCTACTAGGCCTGTACGCAAATTTTTTAATGGGTAGTGTGGAGTGTGTGTGTGTGTGTGTGTGTGTGTGTGTGTGTGTGTGTGTGTGTGTGTGTGCAAATTCCTCTTGATGGGACCAACAATGGCTAAGACTCGATGAGAATCAAGGCAAAATATTTTTTTTTTTTAAAGCCAACATTTACGTAACATTGTCTAAATTTTATAGAAAAAAAATGTGGACCTTTCAGGGGTTTAGATTGCATCAAAGCTGAGGCGATAAAGGGTGTATCCAAAATAAACAAGCCCAAATTAAGTACAATCACGCTAACCTCAAAACATTTCACCTCAAAATCAATGGAATGTTAAGCTGTAATTAGATTAAAATAACTTGAAATGCATTTCTGAATATGTACAACTCTTTACCAGCTAAAAAGACCTTGGTGTGCTCAGAACAGATAAAAAAAAAACCCGTTGTGCTCAAATTAAGTTATCTAAAGCCCTGCCTTTGGTAATTTGGGTGTGTGTGTGTGGTGGGTGTGTTTGCACCCGTCGCATCCCCCCCCCACCCCCTCCACCACGTACGGGAATTTTGAATGTTTTGCCGTATGCAAATGGTCAAATACGGCAATTTTGAGCCTGTATATAAAAATATTAAAACGATAACTTTAGCAACAAATAAACAGAAAATTAAAAACCAAATATTATGCTTTCAATCAAGGTAAAGTTTTTATCCAGTGGCAAAAACTTGCCATAGGTAAAGCTCCTAACCTATGGCAATTCACACCAGAGACAAAGCAAATGCTGACGTCAGTGCCATCGTTAAACTTCTACAAGCTATTCAATCTGGGGAAGAGTAGGTTTTAGACTAGCCCGAGTACTCTGACTGTAGAGGGCTAGACGGACATTTGGACAGTACTGAATATCTGTCCAAATGTCCGTCTAGCCCTCTGCAGAGTACCCGGGCTAGTTTTAGGCCAGCACATACCACGGCACTGGCTAGAACAAGAAACAATCCAATGGGCCCATAGACGGAGATCGATCCTAGACCGACAGCGCATCAGGCGAACACTTTATCATTGGGTTACATACTTACATGCTAAACATTCTTGTGTGAAACCTGTAAAGACTCGGCTACAGAGGGTGCTTTCTCCAACAAGCTCGATCACGTTGGATCTGTGTCCTTCTTTGAGAAGGAAAACTGGCCTCAGTGGTGTTGTGGTTAAGCCACCGGACATAAGGCTGGTAGGTACTGGGTTCGCAGCCTGGTACCGGCTCCCAACCAGAGCAAGTTTTAACGACTTAATGGTTAGGTGTAAGACCACTACACCCTCTTTTTGCTCATTAACCACTAACATGTAACAACTAACACACTGCCCAAGGCAGACATCCCAGATAGCTGGTGTGTGTCCAGGACAGTGTGCTTGAACCTTAACTGGATATAAGCATAAAAATAAGTTGAAATGAAATGAAACGAGAAGGAAATAGCCCAGTGAGTTGAAACTCTGTAGAATAGTCATTAATTTAATAAATATATCAATAAAAAATCAACTAGTATGAAATATAAAAAATATTTATTAAAAAATACTATGTAAACTGTAAGTGCAATAATGATTAAATAAAAGACTGTAAAATCAGTGGAACTTCTAAACGAGAGAACGATGAAGCAGCTGGAAGGAAAAAATATGGATTAAAGGCATACTGTCACAGATTTAAGGACCTTATTTCTCTAAAAATTAATTGTTGGAAACCAAATCTAGCTATCATATCACCTTAATTGAACCATGATGGAGTGAAATTCATGTCATCTCTCTCGGCAATTTTAGTTTTTGAATTATGGACCATTGCCATAATTCAGTTATTTTTACAAAATGTCATTAATAAATGGAGTACAGTGGTTATGAAGATGGTTGAATAAAGTACATTTAGGTACAAAGCAAATTAAAAAAATTTCAGGTAATACTTTGTTAGACCATTAAATAGGTCAGTGATCTGTAACAATATGCCTTTAAAGAGGCTGTCCTGAGTTTACTGTCATTGTACAATGTTACAATGTCAAACAGGAACATCTACGACAGTGAAACCTGCCTAAACTGGACCCTCAACAAACCAGAATTCTGTCATAACATAGGCGTCGGAAGATGGCAGCCACTTATTAAATAAGAGTTCATATTGTGCCCCCACCCCCCACCCCCAGTTTCAGAGTTGTGGAGGCCAGTGCAATGAAATAAATAAGCAGAAATTTTCACTAGTCTACCGGACAGATATATCCAGAAATCTACTTTTCTGCCAATACTTTCACTTGTCCAAATAAGTTGTTAGTTTTATTCAAATTCAAGGACATTAGTTTTGATTGCTCAAAATGAAACTGCATTAAACATTTTTACTTGTCCACTGGACAACCTTTGAGGTACATTTTGCTTGTCCGAGCAGATTTTCACTTGTCAGGACAAATGGACAAGTGCTTATTTCGAACACTGTCTAACCATACATGAATGGGGCTGTTCACACATAATGTCGACAGGCCATAGAACGTATTAAATGTCATATTAAGATGTTAATAGACAATCAACCATCTTGAGGGCTGTTTACACTTAATATCAGGTCCACAGAACGTATTACCCCGGTAAATGTTGTACAAAGATGTTAATAGACAATCAACCATCTTGAGGGCTGTTCACACTTGATGTTGTCAGGTCCACAGAATGTATTAAATGTCGTACAAAGATGTTAATAGACAATCAACCATCTTGAGGGCTGTTACACTTGATGTCATCAGGTCCACAGAATCTATTAAATGTCATATTAAGATGTCAATAGACAATCAACCATCTTGAGGGCTGTTTACACTTGATGTCGTCAGGTCCACAGAAGGTATTAAATGTCATACAAAGATGTCAACAGACAATCAACCATCTTGAAGGCTGTTCACTCTTGATGTCGTCAGGTCCACGGAAGGTATTAAATGTCATACAAAGATGTCAACAGACAATCAACCATCTTGAAGGCTGTTCACTCTTGATGTCATCAGGTCCACGGAAGGTATTAAATGTCATACAAAGATGTCAACAGACAATCAACCATCTTGAAGGCTGTTCACTCTTGATGTCATCAGGTCCACGGAAGGTATTAAATGTCATACAAAGATGTCAATAGACAATCAACCATCTTGAGGGCGGTTTACACTTAATATCAGGTCCACAGAACGTATTACCCCGGTAAATGTTGTACAAAGATGTTAATAAACAATCAACCATCTCGAGGGCTGTTTACACTTAATATGAGGACCACAGAACATATTAAATGTTGTACAAAGATGTTAATAGACAATCAACCATCTTGAAGGCTGTTCACTCTTGATGTAGTCAGGTCCACAGAAGGTATTAAATGTCATACAAAGATGTCAATAGACAATCAACCATCTTGAAGGCTGTTCACTTCTGATGTCGTCAGGTCCACAGAAGGTATTAAATGTCATACAAAGATGTCAATAGACAATCAACCATCTTGAGGGCTGTTTACACTTAATATCAGGTCCACAGAATGTATTACCCCGGTAAATGTTGTACAAAGATGTTAATAAACAATCAACCATCTCGAGGGCTGTTTACACTTAATATCAGGATCCACAGAACATATTAAATGTTGTACAAAGATGTTAATAGACAATCAACCATCTTGAGGGCTGTTCACACTTGATGTCGTCAGGTCCACAGAAGGTATTAAAAGTTGTATCGGGATCGAATCCCAGGATTTCCCGCTCGTCCTGAATTCTGAATGAAAATGTAGATTCTCTCGTTCCAATAAAATGTCTGAAAGGAAGTAAAAGTTCCATGTTTTAGACAGGGCTTTCATATAAAATTCTTTCAGGCAAATAAACTGTTTGGTAATTATATTGTAAATTATACCGGGCACAGCTGCAAGATGTTTTTGTTTTATAGAGGGTGCATGATCACAAAAAGAACATCTACAGTATTCTCAAATGATATTAAAATTCACAATATCAAAACAGTGTTCCTAAAAAAACTTTCAAGTTTGGGGGATGGATGTGCACACACACCCCACCCAGTGCACTGCCCCTGGATCCACACCTGAGTATGTAATAAAAATAATTCATAGCATAATATCACAATCAAAATGTTGTTTCCAAAGACTATCGCTACTGGTGATAAATATTTCTAAAACCAGGAAAGAACAAAATGAAAATGCCTTGACAATTATAATAAAGAAGCCCAAAAAATTTTACCAGTCCATTAGACATTTTTTAATTTCATAGACTAAGATAAAACCCCTCCAGTTAGACAGGTATGGAACTAATAACTAACTGAAATTGTATCACAGCAATTAACTCTGATGGGAACAAATTTTGATTCCTCCTTTTTTGGTGGGTGAGATGTAGTCCAGTGGTAAAGCACTCGCTTGATGCGCAGTCTGTTTGGGATCGATCCCTGTCGGTGGGCCCAATGGGTTATTTCTTGCTCCAGCCAGTGCACCACGACTGGTATATCAAAGGCCATGGTATGTGCTATCCTGTCTATGGGATGGTGCATATAAAAGATCCCTTGCTGCTAATCGAACAGAGTAGCCTATGAAGTGGCGACAACGGGCTTCCTCCCTCAATAACTGTGTGGTCCTTAACCATATGTCCGACGCCATATAACCTAAAATAAAATGTGTTGAGTGCATCGTTAAATAAAACATTTCCTTCCTTCTTTCCTCCTTTTTTGTTGACAAAATGGAATGTTGAAAAATGAACAGTAATTTTTTTTTGAACTTTACTCACCTTGCATGTGCACAGATCCACTGATCTATAATGGCTACACCTCCATCTTTATATTTCTCTAGAATCTCTGGTGTTGGGGAGTATCTGTAAACTTCATACGATGACAAATATCCTTTCAATTCATCAAACTCTGGGGAGATAAAAAAAAAGAGTTTGTTTTGTTTAAGGACAAACCCAGATCACATTATAACAACATATATCACTCTGAAGATATATTATATATCTTGATTTGTTTTTAATCGAAAGACTGATTGTCCAACATTTATATCTCAGGGTTTGTTTGCTCTATTACTGCATCTGGCTGTAGTATCTGTCCTTTCAGTGGGCGGGATGTAGCACCGTGATAAAGCTTTCGCTTCATGCGCAGTCGGTCTAGGGTCAATCCTCGTCAGTGGACCCATTGGGCTATTTCCCGTTCCAGCCAGTGCACCACAACTGGTATATCAAAGGCTGTGGTATATGCTATCCTGCCTATGGGATGGTGCATATAAAAGATCCACTGCTACTAATGAAAACAATGTGGCAGGTTTCCTCTGATGACTACGTGTCAGAATTATCAAATGTCTGACATCCAATAGCCGATGATTAATTAACCAATGTGCTCTAGTGGTGTCGTTAAACAAAACAAACTTTTATGTCCTTACAGGTGGTGCAGTAATCAGTCACCTGTTCCCCTGTACACACATATTCAAGAAGTCAATTAAAAAATAACAAGGGCTAAAGTTTACCATTGAAAAACACAAATTTGAAGTTATGCACCCTGAAATCGTCAGGTCATGTCATGTCAGGTCATAGGTGTTAACATGCACATTCAGAACAAGCTGTAGTAGCACACGCCTATCATGGGCACAGGTGTCAAGTTTTGCTGCTCCTTCGTCCAGGACAAGAAAGGGTTGGGGTGTGTGGGGAAAGGGGGTCGTCTGCGCTGGCATGTGCAAGGAAGCACAAGCAGTGAGACCAGGGTCAGTAGCAGGTGAGCTTTGTTTTGGTGCTACTGAATTTGAAAATGTCCCATAGGATTAAAGTCAAAGAGAAATTGTTGTGTAATTTCTTGAAGGTAATTTTGACGCAAACTTGAACATATAGCTAATTCGTTGGTTTGACTTAGTTGATCGAAAGGTAGCTCCTGGGAATCGCATGGAATATACAGACACTGATATGCTAAACAATGAAATGAGTAATTTTAGTCTTTATTCACAACAGCAAACTTAGGACAATCTCTTTAGTGTTTGTATTTATAGGATATACAAGCTTCCATTTCGTATCATGTTTTATATCCAGAGTGAAATAATTTTCAAATGTCAAAATCTTTAGCGAGAAAGTTATTTCACGAGGGACATAAACATGATATGAAATGGTAGCGAGTTTAATAGCCTATTTATCAACCACAATCGATATCAATTTATATGACTGAACTTGTTTGATAATTGTTTGGGTAAGGTCGTAGTGTGACAGTCATAGGACGTCATTGTAAGATGTCGAGGTGTTCTAGTGGGACATATCAGTTTGATGAATGAATGAATGAATGAATGAATGAATGAATGAATATTTAACGACACCCCAGCACGAAAAATATATCGGCTATTAATTGGGTGTCAAACTATGGTAAATACAAAAACAATGTGATGATAACCATCAATATAAAAATTCAACAGTGAAACTAAACCACAGTGTAAAGAACTGTGCAAAAAATACAAATATCACAGATAGATAAAATTAAAATTTAGAATAAAAGTCAGTATCACATAGCAATTGTAATAAAAGTTCTGGATGGAATCGAAAGGATTCCATCACATTACATTTCATTGTGCAGATACATGTATATCTTTTCTAGTTTCCTTGAGATGAGTACACTCCACCAAACTGTGGCATACCATCAAGAGCAACAAATACAAATGATAGATCAAACTATGTTTGTTCTTGATATCAGTTTGATTAGAACCAAGATATGTTTAACCACATGGGTAATACTAAATACATGTAATACCTGCACTATGTGTGTCAGTTGCAATGAATACTTTAGTCAAGGAGTATTTCTTTAACAGTTGGGTAATATTCCTCGCTGCCTGTTTCATGGTTGGAACATCCTTCTTGCGAGAATGGGCAAAGTCAGCCCTTCGTAAATGTACACCTATGTACGGTCCACCTTTAGCATCACCATGATTTCTCTGAAACAAAAGAGAAGAAAAACAAGCATTATGAGAGTACTGCTAAAGCAATACATGTTGTGCCCTACCAAGCCCAACAATTTTTCGTATCTCCTAAATTCAAGGGCCATAACTCTGTACCATGAAAGTTACAGTTGATATATACAAAATTTCATCGCAATATCTTCAGGCATTGTAAATCAAAAGTCTGGATTTTTTTTTTATATATATATCCTAAGTTCAAGAACCATAACTCTGTCAAAAATGGGTAAACTGCTATGAAAGTCAAACTTGATCTTAACAGTACATGATCAAGCGATACACAAAATTTCAGCTCAATATCTCATGGCCTTCTGAACAAAAAAGTCCGGAAACCAGACAGACAGACAGACCGAGAGACAGACCGAGAGACAGACAGACAGAAAAGACATAGATTTAAGAACAGAAATGAAACCTATAGTCCACTCCGGTTGAACTGGTAGGGAACTAATAATACAGCAATGTACTATGTACAATAATGTAATTGCTAACCTGGACCAAAATGAGTTTATTTAGTGTTATACCTAAAACAAAAGTAGATTTTAGCAAGTAAATATCTATAATTAAAAGGGCTAAGTTTAAATATAAATTTTATGTTTACTTTCTTTTTGGCTGCCAGCCTCTTAAATTAAACGCTAAAAATGTTATTAATTTATTTTTATTTGGATTTTTATATTATTATTAATTTCGAATAGCGCAAACAAAATACTTAAATTCCCCTATTATATTTTGTTTTAAAACTCAAAATTGTCCCGTAAATTTTCTGTCCCGGAGCCGGCCCTTGGCCTCCAGAGACTGGGCCCCGGGATAGACATGCTTGAAACCTCTGTGATATAGGAGCACGTTAAAAGATTAAAGTCAATTCAAGTCTATAATTAACTGACAGGCATCAAAATCAGAGAATATTTTTTTTTCAACTAACATAAGTGATTAGCTCGTTAGATAAGTTTTAAAACAACTTGTTGTAACATAAATGGTATTTTTACTCACTCACGCAGTATTCTCTATTTAAACAACTCGTGAGATAAATGGTATCTAACGGACACTCAAGTAGTATTCTTTGTATAAACAACTCGTTGTAAGATAAACAGTATCTAACAGCCACTTGTACAGTGCTCGCTCGATGAGCGGTCGGTCTGGGATCGATCTCTGTCGGTGGACCCATTGGGCTCTTTCTATTTCCAACCAGTGCACCACGACTGGTATATCAAAGGCTGTGGTATGTACTACCCTGTCTGTGGGATGATGCATATAAAAGATCCCTTGCTGCTAATCGAAAAGAGTAGCCCATGAAGTGGCGACAGCGGGTTTCCTCTCTCATTGTCTGTGTGGTCCTTAACCATATGTTTGACACAATATAACCATAAATAAAATGTGTTGAGTGAGTTGTTAAATAAAACACTGCTTTCTAACAGCCACTCATGTAGTATTCTCTATTCCATTTCACCTTTATTCCAGCCAGTGCACCACAACTGGTATATCCTGTCTATGGGATGGTGCATATAAAAGATCCCTTGCTATTAATGGAAATATGTAGCGGGTTTCCTCTCAAAGACTATATGTCATAATCTAATAGCCGATGATTAATTAATCAGTGTGCTCCAGTGGTGTCGTTAAACATAAAACATACTTTAACTTATCCTTGGAATGGACATGTAACAAATTTTGTCTCTAAGACTCTATGTCAAAATTACCAAATGTTTGACATCCAATAGCTGATGATTAATAAATTAATATGCTCTAGTGGTGTCGTTAAACATAAAACATAACTTTTTTTTCACCTTCATCTTTGTCCAGTCTTCTTCAAGAATCGTGTTATCCGTCTCATCTGTCGAATTCAGGAATTCTTTTCTAAATTGATCTCCCAAATCTCTTAGATGTTTGGCAAACACCATGCTCCGTCGTGCCTGTAACAGAGTGAAAACACAAATTAAACAAAACGGTAAAGCAGGCGTATAGTATACTCAACAAAACTAATTAGGGGACAGTATTTGAGGCTGGTAGGTACTGAGTTCGTATCCCACCTGAGTCAATGGGGGATTTTTCATGCCAGTACCAGTTACATACCAGAGTGAGTGCACCGCTAGGCTAAATGGGTACTAGTAGGTGTAAGGCCACATACACTGAGTTTCACCCACTTCATGTGTGCGATTATAGGTGTGTCTCCCAAGTGTGTGACCCCACATGGGGGATGATTATCCAGCATACACTGCTTGTTTTCTGTGTACCCCGGGCTCGGGTGATATCTGATAACTAACAGCAAGCGTGAAACACAGCCCAGTCAAGTAGTCTCATACCGAAATGGAAATACTGCGGCTTCACCATTCATCATCATCATCATCATCCATGTTTGTAATGTCTATAATGTCTGTGGGTTTTTTTAAATGTCTTTGTCTCTGTGTTAAATGTTTGGGGCATTTAAAAAATAAATAAATAAAATTAAATTAGGGGACAGTATACATTGTAGTATCAAATATTTTAGGACCTAAGGCATGATTCGCTTTTGCTAATTGTGTTACTCTCATTAAATAAAACATTAATTTTATTATCATTATTGGTTTTAGTATTAGTAGTATTAGCAGTAGTATTAGTATTAGTAGCAGCAATAGCAGTAGCAGCAGTATATAGCAAAGAAAAAAAGAAAGAAAGAAATGTTTTATTTAATGACGCACTCAACACATTTTATTTACGGTTATTTGGCATCAGACGAATGGTTAAGAACAACACAGATAGAGGAAGAAACCTGCTGTCGTCATTTCATGGGCTACTCTTTTCGATTAGCAGCAAGGGTTCTTTTATATGCACCAGCCCATAGACAGGGTAGTAAGTACCACGGCCTTTGATATACCAGTCGTGGTGCACTGGCTGGAATGAGAAATATCCCAACGGGCCCTCCGACTGGGATCGATCCCAGGCCGACTGCGCATCAAGCAAGTGCTGTACCACTGGGCTACGTCCTGCACTAAAGGTAGAGGTAGACGTATTTCTTACATGCATAATACTTAAAACTCATTCATTTTCATTTCAATTTATTTTCATGCTTATATCAAATTACAGTTCAAGCATGCTGTCCTGGGCACACACCTCAGCCACATGGGCTGTCTGCATGTCCACGACAGTGGGTTAGTTGTTAGTGGTTAGTGAGAGAGAAGCACTGAGTCATTAAAACTCGCTCTGGGTGGGAGCCAGTACCGGGTTGCGAACCCAGTAACTAGCAGCCTTATGTCCGATGGCTTAACCATGACACCACCAAGTCAAGATGTCTTAAAACTCATTCTTAGTGACAGTGGAGGGTGAGTGACATCAAAAACAGGCCTCCAAACATGCAGTGCTTTAGATCTCGTTACTTTGAGCACAACGGGGACTTTTGTCTTTTGTGAGTGCAGGAAGGTCACTTTACTTCAGTACTGTCATGAGATATTTAGATAATGTTACATAAAGTTAGTTTTGTTTTGTTGTTTTTTGCCATTGTTGGTCCTATCAATAAGAATTCATACCCCCTCCCTTAAACATCCTGCATATGGCTTTTCATGTCTAGGTAGGTGTGTGCATGCATCATAAATTCAGATAATAGCAGGATTTTATTGCATGTGGCTATAATGGACTAGTTATGAAATATTCACACAAAGAACCGGTTTTCATTTGTGTATCAAATTACAGGTAGAAATGAAGTTGCCCTGAAAAGACCTTTGTTCAACCACGAAACTGGTTTGAAGTGGAGAAATTGTATCTAAAAATAGAAAAGAATGAACAGGAACAAACATATTTCCAACACTATAACTACATGTACATGGCTTATTATCATTATTATGACTTTTTTTAAAAAGACTGTTCAATGAACCATAAAGAAAAGGTGGATGTATTTGTCTGATGACATCTGCCAGTCACTGCCGGGATTTGATCCAGTCTCCGGGACGGGACGCAGCCCTGTGGTCAAGCACTCACTTGATGTGTGGTCGATCTGGGATCGATCCCTGATGGTGGACCCATCGTGCTATTTCTCATTCCAGACAGTGCACCACGACTGGTATATCAAAGGCCATGGTATGTGTCATGCTGTCTGTGGGATGGTGCATATAAAAGATCCCTTGCTACTAATGAAAAAATGTAGCTGGTTTTATCTGATGACTACGTGTCAGAACTACCAAATGTTTGACATCCAATAGCCAATGATAAATAAATCAATGTGCTCTAGTGGTGTCGTTAAACAAAACAAACTTCTTGATCAATTCTCCCTGCTCAGATGAACCTTTCTCTCTGGAAATGCTAATTTTCTAAGCATAAAAAAAGAAGAAGCTAACGTGGCCATGCATTGACATTCAATGTTGCCATATATAAAACTAAACTTATCAATCCAATTTAGAGCTAATAACACTTCTGACTTGTCTCTTCATTAGACTACATAATACAACTATGACATGTATTCTTTTGATCCCCACTAAGTGAAAGATAGAAAGAAATGTTTTATTTAACGACGCACTCAACACATTTTATTTTTTATATGGCGTCAGACATATGGTTAAGGACAACACAGATTTTAAGAGGAAACCCACTGTCGCCACTACATAGGCTACTCTTTCCGATTAGCAGCAAGGGATCTTTTACTTGCGCTTCCCACAGGCAGGATAGTACAAACCATGGCCTTTGTTGAACCAGTTATGGATCACTGGTCGGTGCAAGTGGTTTGCACCTACCCATTGAGCCTTGCGAAGCACTCACTCAGGGTTTGGAGTCGGTATCTGGATTAAAAATCCCATGCCTCGACTGGGATCCGAACCCAGTACCTATCAGCCTGTAGACCGATGGCCCCCCACTAAGTGAAGTCCCAGACAGTAACCTCTGCAATTGCCCTCGGCAATCAGCAATGCCGTGGAGATTGCGGTGTAGTTTTTAATTCTCCAAGGCATTTTTTTCCCTTTGAATTATATTCAGGATTTTTTTTCAATGGCAGGTTTTTTTGCCATAGACATTTTCTTAATTGCAGGGGCTGAGACGGTGAACACATAAATACACAAACTATTACAAGGCAAGTCAACGAAAATACCAATTAACTATATAAACAATAGTTGTATGAACTATTAATTCATTTATACTTCTTTTCATGCTTATATCCACTTAAGGTTCAAGCACGTTGTCTTGGGCACACACAACTCGGCTATCTGGGTTGTCTGTCCAGAAAAGTGGGTTAGTGGTTAGTGAGAGAAAAGTTTGTTTAGTGGTTTTTACACCGAGTCGTTAAAAGTCACTGTGGGTTGGAGCCAGAACCAGGAATCGAACCCAATACCTACCAGCTTTAAGTCCAATGGCTTAACCACCACACCACCAATGCTAGGTTTTACTAATGATTAGTGGAAATATTAGCTCAGTTGGTAGAGCACTGGATTCTCGTATACAGGCCCGTGGTTCGAATCCACTCAGTGGAGGTTGATTTTTTTCAGTTATATTTGGAGCCAACATAGGGACTGGATGTGTTCATAACTGTTCAACTGCCCTTAAATTGCCCCCCCCCCCCCCCCCCCCCCCAGCACTAGGACGTAGCTTCACTTGAGGGTGGAGCAGTCACAAAAATAAGAAACATTTTTCACCAGTCAACTGGACAAACACATCTAGAAATCTGCTTGTGTGCCAGTATGTTCACGTCCAAATAAATGGTTTATTTATATGCTGAAAATTAAACTACATTGAACACTTTACTTGTCCACTGGACAATCAACGATGTACAAGTTACTTGTCCAAGTAAATTTTCACTTGTCAGGACAAACGGACAAGTGCTTATACTGTGGAATATGTAGTAGAGTTGGTATAAAGTGCTCCTACTGATAATAGCTAGTGGGAATTTACTTATTAGCTCAGTTGGTAAAGTACTGGACTCTCGTATATGGGACCCATGGTTCGAATCCCCTGTTAGGATTTCTGCCAGAGGGTACAGAGGGTGAAATTATGTACCCTAAAATCTTGGAAATTAAAGGATATATATATATATATATTTTTTTTTTAAGATACAAGTAGATGACAATATGAAAACTGTTTAAAATTTGTCAAAGCAGATGGAATGCAGTGACCAATTTCAAAACATTCAAACTAATAACCATCTAGTAGGGGCACTTATGGGTTGTTTTTTTAAAAAAAATTTGGGGGGGGGGGGGGGTTGTTGTTGGGGTTTTTTTTTTGGGGTGTGTGTGTGTGTTTATTACGTACTTTGAAACCTTTTTCTGGCAGAAAGCCTGTCTGTGGAGGTTGATTTTTCTGTAATGTTTTGTACGGTAACAAAATGACATAAACATTTAGTCATATGAAACAGTTCAATCACAGGCCACAATAAAAACAAACCTTCCAAAACACGGCATCTCCAAAATGATCATGAACAACAGTTTCTGCCCGGTCAATCATTACTGACCTGAAAAAGAGGTGAAAAAAAAGCAGTAGACTAAGATGGATGATAAACAATTTCAACATCACTGTTTTGGATTTGTACAAAATAAATAATAACTAGTTAACGATGTCGGATAACGACGTTATCCTGTGAAAGGCGAGACTGTAGAGCGGAATTTCTCATTTTACCTGAATAGGATAATACCTTAACAGTGATAAAAATAAGCAAAAACATTTACTAGTCCACCGGACAAATACATCTGGAAATCTATTTGTCCACCAATATTTTCACTTGTCCAAATAAATGGATTGTTTTATTCAAGTACAAGGATGATGTTTATGTTTGCTCAAAATGAAACTGCACTGAAACATTTTACTTGTCCACTGGACAACTACCAAGGCACATTTTGCATGTCCGAATAGATTTTCACTTGTCGGGACAAACGGACAATTGTTTATTTCAAACACTGCCTAATTTCAATTCATATCCATATTTCGTAAATGGTACAATTTGTTAAACTACAACATTTTCTTCAGACATGGATGCATTAGTAATTTTGAAGAAAAGAATTTCAGTAGCAATATTGTATTGAAACCAGGGTTCCACCTAAGTATCTGAAAAAGGGGAGTCATCATGACTCACAGGGTTTTAATTTGGGAGCATGCATTAAAAATGGGAGTCATCGTGACTCACTGGGTTTTAATTTGGGAGCATTCATTCAAAAAATGGGAGTTATCATGACTCACAGATTTTTAATTTGGGAGCATTCATTAAAAAATGGGAGTCATCTATGATATATTTCTTAAATTGCATAATTGACTGAATATCTGTCTTGTTTATATTACATGCATATATTATTTCCACTATTCTATCTGTATCATACATATACAAGTATAGCCATTGTTTTCTTCTTGTTAATAATTTAGTGCTTTTTTTCTCTCTTTTTATGCACCCATCGACTTATAGTCACCCAATGCTGCATGCTAACCTGCTTTGTAACATAGTTTCATCTGCACAATAATTATGAATAACTCCTAAATTACGAGACATGCCCAACCATCCACAATTATTAAAAACAATAAAGAACAATAATAATAAAAAAACACACAAAAAAACGAGATATATAGACCGAAGTAAAAACAGGCTGTGCATTCAACATTGTCGCCATGATCTAAATTTAGATAAAGTGACTAGCACACTGCATCAGCGACACTGTTTTTACACTTAAGTTACACTAAACGTATTGATAAAGTTGGGAATCAGTTACACCGCTCGGCTATTTTTGTTTTGAACTTGGTCAGTCTAATTAAAATTAGCTCCACTATTACATGTGGATCTAAAGACAGCCAGTTGGAGCTCATGTCCACCAATCAAAACCTTACTTGCAGAATCCTGCCAGTGATTTAAAAATAATTTGAAAACATTCCGAATTATCCTGAGGGTATCCGACATGTTTCGTGTGAATTACGAATGCCTTAAAATGTTTCATTTTATAAAATAAATAATTTGTAATGTAAAACTGAAGACTGATTTAGTTTGGGTTTTTTTTTTATAAATAAATAAATAATTTTTAATGTAAAATTGAAGACTGATAACCCACCCCGTACGTATTGGTTCACTGTACTGCGGCCACTAAAATAGACTCGCCCGAAATTTTTAGAATTTGTATGCTCCCAAATAACGTTATAAAAGGCGAAGTGTGATTGGTCAATGTTTAAATTATTATTTAGACGAAATGTTACCTGGACATTGGGAACTACGCAGTGTTGTTAGCAATCGGATTAAAATTAGTTCTACTGGTCTAAATAAGGCATTCGTAATTCACACGAAACATATCGTATACCCTCAGGATAATTCGGAATGTTTTCAAATTATTTTTAAATCACTGGCAGGATTCTGCAAGTAAGGTTTTGATTGGTGGACATGAGCTCCAACTGGCTGGTGTTAGAGCTAATTTTAATTAGATTGGAACTTGGTAGTCATTAAATTTTTATGTCTTTAAAAAAAAAAAAAAAAAAAAATGTTAATGTAAAATCAATAGACATCAGAAATATTTTGTGCCAATATTTCGGAGTATTTTAGGTAAATATTGAATCAACTACCGTGACTGAAACGTTCTCAGTGTTAAAAAATCGGAACATTATGCACCCGTGCAGTGCTAGTTCTGGGTTAGCAGAAGAAAGAAAGAAATGTTTTATTTAACGATGCACTCAACACTAGATCCCTCCCCACAATGGAAATAGATACATACTCAGGGCGTAAACTTAAGAATTTGTCTCCAACTGCAAATGTTTTTTTTAAAATTACTATGGGTGAAATGTCCCACTGATGGCAATTTTGGCCCTGCCTACGGCAACGTAAAAACAAAGATGACTTTTACAGCATATAAATATGACTGAAAGGTCATTTTGCTGTATGTAGATATATTTCAAATGTACAAATGTTATATACCGGCAGATAATGTACGCCAGATGTATACATTTTGCCTTCATTGAGGAGTTTTACCGATGACACTTTTGTGCCA
This sequence comes from Gigantopelta aegis, assembly GCF_016097555.1. Taxonomy (NCBI): domain Eukaryota; kingdom Metazoa; phylum Mollusca; class Gastropoda; order Neomphalida; family Peltospiridae; genus Gigantopelta; species Gigantopelta aegis. The sequence goes on along the minus strand of NC_054709.1, from coordinate 7,763,183 downwards.
TTGGTGATGATCTAGATCTATGGCAATTTATATCTCAACGATGGCAACTGCCATCGGTGGCATCGTTAAGTTCGAGCCCTGCATACTAAATACACTGATACAGGGCTAGTTCTGGGGGAACAGAAAGTTTAGCCAAATTATCTATTATAAAAAAGAATTAAACTTTAAAACTGTAAAAACCCAGTTATTTCCTAACAGAATAGCAATTACTGCATGAAGTTATTTCACCAAATTAAAATAAAATTCACCGACTGTTATTAATATTGGCAATTCGTGAATCTGGTAAGCACCATGCAGAGCTAACCATGTCAGGGCTCGAAACGGCCTGTGGTCAGATCGCCAAATGCGACCAATGTCCCGTTTGGGCGACTTATACATATTTTAAAATAATGACGTTAGTCACCCAAATATTATTATTTAGAGCTACATGTATAACATATGAGCCACTATTAATATTTGTTTTGCATATATTTATTCCACATTAAAATCTTGTTCATGGTTCATGGTTTGCTTACCTTAATTTGCCAACATCCATTATTATTTTTGGGGCCACCATGTTTTTTGGCATGTTTCGAGCCCTGCATGTGATCTAGTTTACTTCCATAAACTGTGCGTTTGTACGTTTTTGTGTAGATCAGGGCTCAAACTTAAGAATTTGTCTTCCACAGCAATTTTTTAAAGAATTGCAATGGGTGAAACAGTCCACCGATGGCAATTTTAAGCCTGCCTATGGCAATTGTTTTTTAAAGTGACATTTTACAGAAAATAAATATGACTGAAAGGTTATTTTGCTGTATGTAGACATATTTCAAATGTGAAAATGTTAAATATTGGTATATTACGTACACCAAGTGCAGGGCTTCTAGATTATGGTAGCCCCACTCCCATGGCTAGTGATATTCAGTGTTGGGCTAGTAAATAATTACTATTGCCATGCCAGACGGCTAGTGATTTTTTTTTTGTCAAATGCTGTATTTAAGTCTATTTTGTAAATATGAATATTCTAGCCACAACCCCACACCCCAATCTTAGTGTTTTTAATCTCTCTCCATCTCTAGGTAACATATATGATTATTACAATTAGTACAATTGTAATAAGTAAAGTAGGGCTAGTGAATTTTTAATCGTGGCTAATTTTTAAAATCACTGATCCCATGGCTAGTGGACTTTGTAAAAATTCTAGAAGCCCTGTAAGTGTGTATATTTTTCCACTGTTGAGGAGTTTTACTGACAGAACAAAAGTACCATCGGTAATTCTCTCTACCTACAGCAATTTATATCTCATTGATGCCAATTGCCCGTCGTTAAGTTTGAGCCCTGTAGATGCCGTGAAATTGTGGCATGAGATGTACCTAGCAATATACTTAGGTACCTGGCAGTGGTGTTTTTAAGCAGGAATGGTTTCAGAGAAGAAGCGTGGCCCTGTATCGAGAGGCACTGGAATTTCAATGCCATGACCGCATCACCGTAACCGAAAAACCACCCATAGTACGGTCCTTCGTCAATCTACAACACAATACATACATAGAGATTATTATACAAGCTTGTGTGTCCAGCACAATACATACATAGAGCTTATTATACGAGCTTGTGTGTCCAGCACAATACATACATAGAGATTATTAGACCAGCTTGTGTGTCCAGCACAACGCATACAGAGAGATTATTATACGAGCTTGTGTGTCCAGCACAACGCATACATAGAGCTTATTATACGAGCTTGTGTGTCCAGCACAACGCATACAGAGAGATTATTAGACCAGCTTGTGTGTCCAGCACAATGCATACATAGAGATTATTACACGAGCTTGTGTGTCCAGCACAACGCATACAGAGAGATTATTAGACCAGCTTGTGTGTCCAGCACAATGCATACATAGAGATTATTACACGAGCTTGTGTGTCCAGCACAACGCATACAGAGAGATTATTAGACCAGCCTGTGTGTCCAGCACAATGCATACATAGAGATTATTACACGAGCTTGTGTGTCCAGCACAATACATACATAGAGATTATTATACAAGCTTGTGTGTCCAGCACAACGCATACATAGAGATTATTATACGAGCTTGTGTGTCCAGCACAATGCATACATAGAGATTATTACACGAGCTTGTGTGTCCAGCACAACGCATACATAGAGATTATTACACGAGCTTGTGTGTCCAGCACAACGCATACATAGAGATTATTACACGAGCTTGTGTGTCCAGCACAACGCATACATAGAGATTATTACACGAGCTTGTGTGTCCAGCACAACGCATACATAGAGATTATTACACGAGCTTGTGTGTCCAGCACAACGCATACATAGAGATTATTACACGAGCTTGTGTGTCCAGCACAACGCATACATAGAGATTATTACACGAGCTTGTGTGTCCAGCACAACGCATACATAGAGATTATTACACGAGCTTGTGTGTCCAGCACAACGCATACATAGAGATTATTACACGAGCTTGTGTGTCCAGCACAACGCATACATAGAGATTATTACACGAGCTTGTGTGTCCAGCACAACGCATACATAGAGATTATTAGACCAGCTTGTGTGTCCAGCACAACGCATACATAGAGATTATTAGACCAGCTTGTGTGTCCAGCACAACGCATACATAGAGATTATTACACGAGCTTGTGTGTCCAGCACAACGCATACATAGAGATTATTACACGAGCTTGTGTGTCCAGCACAATGCATACATAGAGATTATTACACGAGCTTGTGTCCAGCACAATGCATACATAGAGATTATTACACGAGCTTGTGTCCAGCACAATGCATACATAGAGATTATTATACAAGCTTGTGTGTCATACTGATTTTATGTTTCGTTACGTTTGCATAGCGAATAAAGTTAGGATCATCCTGAAGTCTTTATCTTTTAATTTTAGAATGTAACGATTCGCAACTTGATCGTTTAGCAGTTGCGTAACTAATTGAAAAGTGAACAAAACGACTGTGTGTACTGCAAGGTTTGATCCTTTAACCTTTAGCACCTTACATGTAGGTGAGTGATCTCCTGTCTGTGCTAAAAAAATCGTCTGTTTTCTTTAACGACACCACCATAGCACATTGATCAATTAATCATCGGCTATTGGACGTTAAACATTTGGTAAATTTGATATAGTCCTAGAGAAGAAACCCACTACATTTTCACATTAGTAGCAAGGTATCTTTTATATGCACGTACCATCCCAAAGACAGGATAGCACATACCACACAGCCTTTGATATACCAGTTAGGGTGCATTTGCTGGAACAAGAAATAGACCAATGGGCCCACTGACAGGAATCGATCTCTGACTGACTGTGCATCAGGCGAGCACTTTAACCACTGGGCTACGCCTCCCCCCCCCCCCCCCCCAGCCCCCCTACAACCTTGACCGACTGTGTTAAATCCTGCCACTTAATTTTCAACATGACATACACTGTACCTGCTCGTAGGCGGGAGGATCATTACATTCTCGAAAGTCCATTTTCTCTGTCCATTCGCCGCCCCAGCCTTCCTTGTAGTTCTGTAAATAATAGACTTCTTCTACAACTGGCTTGTCGAGCACTGAAAACAACACAATTTAAATATTACAAATCAGTACTGTAAACATTGCACATCGGTATGAACAAGTATTATCCACATGGTTCAACATAACCGAGTTAATAATAATCATACGAAGCACACATGTAATAACAAGTGCGTTGACGTAATTGTGGGAAGCGACGTCATAACATGACGTTGTTTTCTCCAGTCCTAGCTCAGACTTTGCATGTGGAATATGACGTCATTTCATCGTTTCCTTCTAGCTGTTGTTGAAACATTTTGAGACTGTCCTTGTTATTCATAAAAAATAACACTAATAATATTGATAATAAAGAAATTATTACACTCGCGTATGAGTCGTACTGATTTTACGAAACTCATATCGTTTCGTAAAATCAGTACAACACACAAGCTCGTATAATAATCTCTATGTATTACAAGTTTGTACAAATAAATATCTGGACTCGAACTTAAAGTGACATACCCTAGTTTTTAAACACTACGAGATATTTTCCACTATTTTAGCTCTTTTTGATAATTTAAATTAGAAGTACTTATATTTTATTGTCTAGAATATTAATTTTAGTATACATGCAGCGGTGGTGGTCATCCAAGTTTTTACAATACCCCAAAATGCATTTTTCAAAATTATAAAAACGCACGTTCGTCTGAGACGTAAAGGTTATCGAGACAAGCTCTAGTTATTTTAAGACGGTATTTCCTTGTTTAAACATCGAAGAAAGAAAGAAATGTTTTATTTAACGACGCACTCAACACATTTTATTTACGGTTATATGGCGTCAGACATATGGTTAAGGACCAGACATACGGTTAAGGACCACACAGATTTTGAGAGGAAACCCGCTGTCGCCACTACATGGGCTACTCTTCCGATTAGCAGCAAGGGATCTTTTATTTGCGCTTCCCACAGGCAGGATATCACAAACCATGGCCTTTGTTGAACCAGTTATGGATCACTGGTCGATGCAAGTGGTTTACACCTACCCATTGAGCCTTGCGGAGCACTCACTCAGGGTTTGGAGTCGGTATCTGGATTAAAAATCCCATGCCTCGACTGGGATCCGAACCCAGTACCTACCAGCCTGTAGACCGATGGCCTGCCACGACGCCACCGAGGCCGGTTTGTTTAAACATCAAATAATTTAGCTTCTCTCTGTTATAACCTTATCCAAATGTGTTGCAGGTTTGTCGATTAACTAAACTTAGTATCCGTTTTCACGGGTTAAAACTATGGTCTGTGCCTTTAAGAATTTGTCACCCATAGCAATTTATTAAAAGAATTGCTATGGGTGAAATGGCCCGCCTACAGCAATTTTCAATCTGCCTACTACTAGTAGTACTAGAATTTTTTAACCGATGACTTTTACAGCAAATAAATATGACTGAAAGGTTATTTTGTTGCATCTAGACATATTTCAAATGTACAAAGTGTTAAATACTGGCAGATAATGTTCACCAGATATATTCATTTTGCTGTTGTTGACTTTTATCAATGTTAAGTTTGAGCCCTAAATATTACAGATCAATACAAAATACAATATTACAAGTCAGTACAAATATCAGAACAAATATTACAAATAAATATTACAGATCAGTACAAAAAATATTACAGATCAATACAAATATTACAAATCAGTACAAATAAATAATATTACAGATCAGTACAAATATTACAAATCAGTACAAATATCACAAATAAATATTACAGATCAGTACAAAAAAATATTATAGATCAATACAAATATTACAAATCAGTACAAATATTACAAATACATACCATATTACAGATAAGTACAAATATTACAAATCAGTACAAATATAAATATACAAATAAATATTGCAAATCAGAATAAATATTAATTACAAATCAGAACAAATAAATATTACAAATCGGAACAAATATATATTACAACTCAGTACAAATAAATATTACAGAAATCAATACAAATAAGTAATGGGGTTTTTTAATGTTGATTTTGCTAGTAATATTTACCTTACTGTTAAAACAAAACAAGACAAACCTCTGAGAAAATCCTCAAATTCAATGACAGGAACAAACAGTCGTAAACTTGGCAGATCGAAGAACAGCGACCACGGAAGTTTGCGCTGTTCAACGTGGCGAGATTTCCAGTGGAACAGCCCGCTCCAGCTGGGAAGAACGAGAATCCACGGAGCATCGTCATTGAGGACGCGCACCAGATGAGCAATGCGCATGTAGACATCGCGGCGCAGATTGAATCCTTCTCCGGGGTTCACGTCATACAGGAGGTACCTGCAAGACAGCAATACAATAAAACGGGTCTGACCCACGGCACTACCTAACTAACGACCGCCGCTAGTAGTAGGCCAGTAGGTACAGTAAAGTACTCTTATAAAGAACCGGCTAAAAACTCATGGGGAATGAAAGGTGTGTGGCACAAATAAAGCTGGTCTGACCCATGGCACTACCTAACTAACAACCACCGGTGGAAGGCCAGGAGTATAGTAGGTTGTTACAAGTGCCTGTTAACAATGTCAGAAGTACAGTACAGTAATCTTATAAAGAACTGGCTAAAAGCTCATGGGGAATGACAGGTGTGTGGCACGAATAAAGCTGGTCTGACCCACGGCACTACCTAACAACAGCCGGTAGTAGGGAAGCATAGTAGATGGTTATAGGTGCCTCTTAACAATGCCAGAACTGGCAGAAGTATTAGTAACTACTGAACACCCTCCAAAGTTGACAGACTGAGCCCACAGCTAAAAGCTCATGGGGAATGATAGGTGTGTGGCACGAATAAAGCTGGTCTGACCCACGGCACTACATAACAACTGCCGATAGTAGGGGAGCATAGTAGGTGTTACAGGTGCCTGCTAACAATGCCAGAAGTAACTACTGAACACTTTCCGACTAAGTGGTCAGACTAAGGCCACAGCTAAAAGCTCATGGAGAATGACAGATGTGTGGCATGGATAGCCACAAGAAACAAGCACCCGTCGCAGTTGGAGAGACAAGGACTGGTATGTGTAGGTGGACAGCGAAAGAAGTTAAAAGATAGGAGTTGCCAGATCGGGAAGAAATGAGATAGAATTCAAAGGAGTACAAGGAAAGGTGGTAGTGGAGGGGGAAAACAATGCATGTACACGTCTTGACACAAATTGAATCCTTCCCCGGGGTTCACGTCATACAGGAGATACCTTCAACAACAATCATTTCAACTGATTTTCATGCTTATATCCAATTACGGTTTAAGCACGCTGTCCTGGGCACACACACCTCAGCTGTCTGGGCTGTCTGTCCAGGACAAGGGGTTAGTGATTAGTTGTTAGTGGTTAGCAAATGTGGTTAGTTTGTTGTTTGTTTTGTTTAACACCACTGGAGCACACTGATTAATTAATCATCGGCTATTGGATGTCAAACATTGGTAATTCTGACTCGTAGTCATCAGTGGAAACCTGCTACATTTTTCCCAATGCAGCAAGGGATCTTTTATATCCACTTTCCCACAGACAAAAAAGCACATACCACGGCCTTTGTCCAGTTGTGGTGCACTGGTTGGAATGAGAAAAAAACCAATCAGCTGAATGGATCCGAGTCCAAATGTCCGTCTAGCTCACGAATGGCAAAGCACTTGTGCTAGGACACACGCAACCATGGGCGTACGACTCGGGGGTGGGGGGGGGGGGGCAATTGCCCCCCCCAAATTCGGGCAAAACAGTGGGAAAAATTCGGGCAGTTTTTATCTGGGTAAAATTTCGGACAAATCAACCCCTCCAGCACCCCCTAAATCAAAGAGTCCCCATACGCCCATGCACACAACAACCTGTCTGCATAAGCATCTGTTTTTTAACCGCATAAACATCACAGGCGTAGGGCGTAGGAAGTGGGGGGGGGGGGGGGGGGGGGGGAGGGGGCATGTGCCCCTCACTGTAGCAGCTCAGCGATGGTTTTGATATACAAAATATACATATATGTTAAGGTTCAAGCACGCTGTCCTAGGCACACCTCAGCTATCTGGGTTTCTGTCCAGGACAGTGGGTTAGTTGTTAGTGAGAGAGAAGAGAGTGTAGTCACTTTACAACTAGATTATGTAGATATCTACCCACCGAGTCGTTAAAACTCACTCTGGGTGGGAGCCGGGACCTGGCTGCGAACCCTGTATCTACCAGCCTTATGTTCGATGGCTTAACCACGACACCAGCGAGGCCGGTATTATTCTATCGCATATCGGGTTAATCCATGGTTGGTGTTAGGGTGTTTAGTGATGACGTGGAACTATCAGGGTGGGTAACCCAATTTAGCAAACACCGAGACGGTGAAACCGAGCTACGGTAGGCTATAAGTCTACGATGTTTTGATCCTCACCTCGGCGCTTTCGCTTGCCCGAATTGCGTGTGTTGTTGACTCGTTGGTTGCATAACCATATCATCATGTTCGTCACAAATACGTCTGTCAATGAAAATAATTAAAACCACTAAATAAGATATAAAACTCATCTTCTCTCTTTTGATGTCTTTATAAATCATGGGAAGTAACTCTGAACACCGTGTGTTGTCTATAACGTTTTTTCAAGCTCAGTCAGTTTGATTAAGAAAGAGTTCGCGTTTTCCCTTGCTATAGCGAGAACACAGTGCTCAATTCATACTAATGATTTGTATATGTTTAAAACTGTGATATGTGATTTTCATAAATCGCCAAAAACTGTTAATTCGCTGTGAATACATAAAAATTAAAATACTGAATATCTTTATGTACTCATCCGCCATGTCCACAAAAGGCGGCAAATATGAAAAACTAGAGTAGCATTTAAAAGTTGCAGTCTTGCAATATATAGAGAGATCATACCATATGAGTGACCGTTATATACCATTTATCTTATAACGATTTGATTTAAAACGTATCTAACGTGCGAAAGCGAGTTGGGTACGTTTTTAAGCAACGAGTTGTAAGATAAATAGTAGCTCGAGTCACCTCTAGACCACGGGCGATGAGGTCCTGATATGCGGTTAAAGGTGTATGATTAGTACCAGTCGATCGAACACCGATGCGCGCAATGCTATATAGCCGTTGTTCATGTATATAAAGAGCTTCGCCCTCGATGATTACACCCGTCACTCAACACCATTGGGGTGCATTGGTTGGAACGAGAAAAATCCCAATCAGCTGAATGGATCCACCGAGATGGTTCGATCATGCGACGCAAGCAACTCAGACGAGTACTCAATTGACTGAGCTAAATCCCGCCCCCAAACAATAAGAAAGAAAGAAATGTTTTATTTAATGACGCACTCAACACATTTTATTTAGCCTACGGTTATATGGCGTCGGACATATGGTTAAGTACCACACAGATAATGAGAGAGGAAACCCGCTGTCGCCGCTTCATGGGCTACTCTTTTCAATTAGCAGCAAGCAGGGTTTCTGCCAGAGGGTAAAACGGGTATGGTTAACTTTTTCACAAAATTAATTAGGCCTACTCTTATCATTACTGTACGATTTTCTTAACTCTAACCTTAAACTTGACCCATTTTCATTCTAGGGGAGGCCCCCCCCCCCCCATACTCCCTGTTGACTGTGGTTGCATTCGATTTCATAGCACCATACCCAAAAATTTCTTTCTGCCAGAAACACTGGCAAGGGATCTTTTATATGCACCATCCCACAGACAGGATAGTACATACCACGGCCTTTGTTACACCAGTTATGGAGCACTGGCTGGAACGAGAAATAGCCCAATGGGCCCACCAACGGGGATCGATCCTAGACCGACCGCGCATCAAGCGAATGCTTTACCACTGGGCTACGTCGACAAACATAAGAGACATCTCCGTTATACCAAAGGCAGAACAATACCGGACATCTCCACTGTACCGGAGGTGCATATCCAATGTATTGGAGGCGTCGCATTGTTATTTCCACTGTTGTCCCCGTTACGTACAAGTAATACTACTGATAATGATGATGATGATGGTGGTGGTGTGATGATGATGATGATGATGGTGGTGATGATGATGATGACGACGACGATGATGATACAGACACAGCTTAGCGGGGGGGGGGGGGTGCAATAGCCCCACCAATAATTCTGAATCAAAAATATTATTGGTAGTACCCCCCCCACCCCCCCCCCCCCCCAATGTCTACTTGCTTCCGCCGTGCCTGTGATGATGATGATGATAATAATAAACAAATTCCGTAACTACAGCTTTAATACCACATAGACTGCATGGTTTACTCATAGAACTTAACAATCTTGTCGTTGATAGTTACGATCTTGAAAGTACGTCACTGACAGTTCATATTTCCCGCGCTTATCCAATACTGGCATCATAATGGCAGGAACAATAACCCGTCCTGCGGTGAGCGGTGTAGACGCAGTGAGGCGGAGGTCTCGGGCTGAAGTCTAACGGACATATGAATGACGTACAATCGGCGTCAGTGAGGCAGGCGGTCACACCGCTGACATCTTGCACAGCTGAAATTATATTTTAAAAATAAAATAGCCAGACGCGAATCTAGGGGTATGTGATGGTGGGGTGGGGGTGGGGGTGGGAGACATGGTAACAGATTGTTATTGTTAGTTTTTGATGTCGGCGAAAAAACAGGTTGAGGTATTTCAAATCTCCAACTTTTACAAAAAAGAAAAAAAGAAGAAGAGCAGCAAAGGATCAGACAGACGTATATATATAAATAAATAAATAAATAAAATTAAAATAAAATAAAATAAATAAATAAATAAATAAATAAATAAATAAATAAAATAAATAAATAAATAAAATAAAATAAATAATATTAATAATAATAATAATAAATTTAATAATAAAAGGTTTAAGCTTGTTCAAACACCATAATATGTCCGGCGTCCTCCCCTCTCCCCAAACTGCACCTTTCGTAAATCCCTCTATCCGTTTCTGAGGATGGGCAGTTTTGTTATAGAGGTGGAAAACAGGATTTAAAGCACCAATACATTAAAAAGACAGGAATGCAAAGAATAATTCTTATTATTACTATTATTGTTAGCTTCAATTCAATGGCTCTAAAACTGACCTCACGTTTTTCAACGGACCAATTTAATCGAATACAAAAGCAGTACAAGAAAAATCTATTTTGGTCTCGTTTTGTGCCGTCCGGTACAGTCTATAGTATTTATACCACCAAATCAAATGCCATAGACAATAGTAACATAATTATGTGGCTAAATCTCCTACATGTAGCATATCAATCGACATGAACACCACGGATATAAATATTACCACCCCTCACCACAGCTGGTCAAATGCCGCGGTATGTGTTTTCCTGTCTGTGGGACGGGACCCCTTGCTGCATTAGGAAAAGTGAAGTGGATTTCCTCTGATGACTACGAGTCAGAATGACCAAATGTTTGACATCCAATAGCTGATGATTAATTAATTAATGTGCTCCAGTGATGTCGTTAAAAAACCCAAACCCTACCACTCCTCACCCTTAAATTGAAGCAGAAAAAATTGGGGGTCAAGCTGCTTATTTCAGAGATAACGGGTAATGTGTATGGCTACTTTAGTTCCGCACCAAATTGAAGTACCTTTTTTTTAACAGATATCCCATACCTGTTTCAAGAGCAAGGCTACTTGACAAATTGATACTAGATGAAATAAAATTGCATAAATTTTTTTGTCCGGAAGTTTTATAACAAACACACTTTGACCCAGCCGGAAGTTATTTGGTTTAATACTACCTTTAAGAGTAAATATCCGAAGAACGAACTATAGTTAAAGTTTGCTTTGTTTAACGACACCACTAAAGCTAACTGATTTATTAATCATTGGCTAGAGGAAACCAGCTACATTTTTGTATCAGTAGCAAGGGATCTTTTATATGCACCGTGCCACAGACAGGATAGCTCGTATCACGGCCTTTGATACACCAGTCGTGGTGCACTTGTTGTACCGAGAAATAGCCCAATGGGCCCACCAAGGGCGATCGATCCTAGACCGACCGCGCATCAAGGGAGCGCTTTACCACTGGGCTACGTCCCACCCTTCAATAACGAAGAAGAGATTAAAACTATCTATTTTAAAGTAGAGGCTTCAAAACCAGGTAGTTCCTCACTTACCGAAGAGAACGCAGATTGCAATACAAACAACTGTCTTCATATGCATTTTGCTTCGGTTTACTCTGTCCGATCCACCAGGTGTACTTTATATCTAAAGAGTTTGACCCTATCTGATTTTCTTCTGAGAAAAACAACATGTGTTGGTGGTGTTGTTTTCGTGTATAATTTTTGTCAAATCATCTAGAAAGAAAATTATTGTTTGTTTAACGGTACGACTGTAGGCAGTGGCGTACATACATACATACATACATACATACATACATATTATACACATACACAGTGTGGGTTGCCCCCTCCCTCCCAAATATGGATTGCCCCCCCCCCCCCCAAATAAAAGCCTGGGTACCCGGGTACGCCTGACGGAAGTTAATTTATGCTACCGCAAAATATGAATTGTCTACCAAGATCAAAAGCGTACGGGGGGAGGGGGGGGGGGGGGGGCTTGAGCAAATCCCTTAATACAAAGACGACTCATGCCAAAGATAAGCATGAGCTGTATGCATGAGTATTATGAATATAACACAATATAATACAATATTTTCAGGCACGGCGGAAACAAGTAGACATTGGGGGGGAGGGGAGGGGATTGATTGAGATCGAGGGCGCAAAGCATAAATTTTCCCACAATTTCAAGCACTACTAGGGAGTTTGGGGGGGATTTACTACCAATAATATTTTTTATTCAGGATCATTGGGGAGTTATCTCCCCCCCCCCCCTCCCCGCTCCGCCGTGCCTGATATTTTATGTCGATCAAAAACCGACCGCGCATCAAGCGAGCGCTTTACCACTGGGCTACGTCTCGCCCTCTAATTTATTATGACTTAATTTGACTGAAAATGTTCTGTAACAGATAAATACTCCCTATAGGTACTCCCTATACTAGTGAGTGGATTTTGTGAAAGTTGAATAGTAATAAACTACATTTAACGTAATGTCAATATTCAGTTTTGCGCATTTTTATTATTTCAGCACAGTTTCTTTAAATCATTAAAAATAGACCAATATACAAAAATCAAAAAACCATTTAGCAATAGGTAGCTAGTTGTAAAATGTTTTATTTTATTTTATTTTTACACGTCTTTCTGTCACTCCAGCCAGTGGATCACGACTGGTACATCAAAGGCCGTGGTACAACATATCAATGTGCTCTAGTGGTGTCGTTAAACAAAAAACAAATTTTTTTAAACTTTCTGTTTATTTGATTCTATTATTATAAACTATGACATTCATAAAAATTCTCTATACTACAAATACGAAATATAAAACTACTATATAGGGACTTGTATTTTGTAAGTTTATTAAGTCTCCCGTTTTCTCTCTCTCTCTCTCTCTCTCTCTCTCTCTCTCTCTCTCTCTCTCTCTCTCTCTCTCTCTCTCTCTCTCTCTCTCTCTCTCTGTGTGTGTGTGTGTGTGTGTGTGTGTGTGTGTGTGTGTGTTTCTTTCATTTTCTGTCTCCCCTTCTATGTTGCAAGTATAATGTTAGGAACACCATAGCTTCTCACTCTGTTGTTATATCGTCAAACAAATATTTCTTCGTTTTTTTTTCTCATGACCTAGCGAAAAATTTAAGAAAAAACCCATATGTTCTTTCTCAGTGTATGCTTATATCACAATTTATTTTTTCACTGGTTATAGGGCATGGTTGTAACCCGCAGCGAGACGAAGCCCAGTGGTAAAGCGCTCGCTTGATGCGCGGTAGGTCTAGGATCGAGCCCCGTCGGTGGTCCTATTGGGCTATTTCTCGTTCCAGCCAGTGCACCACGACTAGTATATCAAAAGCCGTGGTATGTGCTGTCCTGTCTGTTGGATGGCACATACAAAAGATCCCTTGCTACTAACAGAAAAATGTAGCGGGTTTCCTCTCTAAGTCTATAATATGTAAACATTACCAAATGTTTGACATCCAATAGCCGATAGTAATAAATCTCTAGTGGTGTCGTTAAACAAAACAAACTTCTTTATTTTTGGTTGTGGCCCATCACACCTCAAGCGAGCGCTCTACTACTGAGTTACATTACGCATCTTTGTGGTAAAGGGCCTCGGTGGCGTCGTGGATAGGCCATCAGTCTACAGGCTGGTAGGTACTGGGTTCGGATCCCAGTCGAGGCATGGGATTTTTAATCCAGATACAGACTCCAAACCCTGAGTGAGTGCTCATTGGGTAGGTGTAAACCACTTGCACCGACCAGTGATCCATAACTGGTTCAACAAAGGCCATCCTGCCTGTGGGAAGCGCAAATAAAAGATCCCTTGCTGCCTGTTGTAAAAGAGTAGCCTATGTGGCGACAGCGGGTTTCCTCTAAACAACAGTGTCAGAATGACCGTATGTTTGACGTCCAATGGCCGATGATAAGATAAAAAATCAATGTGCTCTAGTGGCATCGTTAAATAAAACAAACTTTACTTTGTGGTGAAGAGGCTGATATAATAAATTTATAACTAAAATTTAAATGTCTTACATAATATTATTATATGTACATACATTATCGAGTGGGATTTAGCTCAGTCAGTTAAATGCTCGCTTGAGTTGCTTGCGTCGCAGGATCGAACGACATCGGTGGATCCATTCAGCTCATTGGTTTTTTTTCTCTCGTTTCAACCAGTGCACCACAACTCGACAAAGGCAGTGGTATGTGCTTTCCTGTCTGTGGCAAACTGCATATAAAAGATTTCTTTCTGCATTAGTAAAAATGTAGCGGGTTTCCTCTGATGACCAAATTACCAAATGTTTGACATCCAATAGCCGATGATTAATTAATTAATTAATGTGCTCCAGTGGTTTCGTTGAACAAAACAAACTTTTTAACATGTACGTTATCATTCACTTTAACACTGTGAAGGTCGTTATCTTACTGTGAAATGTTCTCGTTCCAGCCAGTGCACCACTACTGGTATATCAAAGGCAGTTGTATGTGCTATCCTGTCTGTGGGATGGTGCATATAAAAGATCCCTTGCTACTACAAAAAATTTAAATATCGGCTTTCCTATCTACGAGTCGACTATACGTAAAAATTACTTAATGTTTGACATCCAATGGGCGATGGTTAATAAATCAATGTGCACTAGAGGTGTCGTTAAAAAACCAAACTTTACTCGATATCGTATGCATTACAATCTATTTATATCTGTACCGATTGATTTTTAAATTGAATACAAATAGTGTTTATATTATCATTATTATTATTGCCAAAACACTTGCACGTTTAATTTTTCCGTAAAATGAAACTGAAATTATTAAAAAAATATATATATATAAATAATAATGTTCACGGAGGCTGGGAAGGACTATAATTCTTTCCACTGCTCGGTTTTTCTATCTTGATTATATCGATCTTCAGGTAACACTTAAAGCGAATCAAAGTATGTAATTTAAAAGAACCGGCGTGAATTGCTGTCAATTGTTTCCCGCGGCTATGCGACCGTGGAATTGGCGGGAAATCGTCAGGTGTTGTACACTTCTTTTGACTGAACGACACTTCAGTTCAATTAAATTCTTTTGAGACTCCGTCTTACGTCGTTTTAAATGAAAACACTGCTTTAGTTTATTGTCTCAAACTCCGTTAAACAAATTGAGATGTGTTACATTGATTCGTTCATTAAATCGCGTAATTCCGTAAGTAGGATATCGTCTGCAAACGTTCCCACGTACCACACCCTGGTTAGCCAATCACAGTGATTGTTGTATATCGCCGAAGACAAATGGACCGATAAGTGAAAATTTAAAGTAACGTTGCACTTCAGCGCTAAACCCAAAAGAGTTTAATTTAATGGACTCATGGTCTCATACACGGTTATTGGTTGTTTGATTTCTTCTTTAAAGTGGCGTTATCTATCAAATTATCTTTACTGGAACCAGCCGAGTATAACTACCAGAGTACCATTGGACTATTTCTCGTTCCAGCCAGTGTAGCTCGAGTCACCTCCAGCCCTCCCCTTATTGATAATGATACAATATCAATAAGGGGATGGTTAGAGGTGACTCGAACTACAGCCAGTGCACTGTTACTGGTATATCCAAGGCCATGGTATGTACTAGCCTGTCTGTGGGATGATGCATATAGCAGATCCCTTGCTGCTAATGGAAAAATGTAGCGGGCTTTCACTAAAACTACATGTCAGAATTACCAAATGTTTGACATCTAATAGCCGATGACTAATAAATCAATGTACCCAAGTGGTGTCGTTAAACAGTAATGGGGTGATGGGATGACGGAAATGAAGGAGCTATGTTCCCTACTTTTATTTTAAAAAACTGGTTGGGAATGCTTAAAGGGACATTCCTGAGTTTTCTGCAATTTTAAAAATGTTATCGACTAACAGAGACTTTTTAGCGACTGTAATTACATATCAAATATATTTTAATGCATCAAATATTAGTGACTGTGTATTAAACGTGTTTCTGATCATGCTAATATTTGTACTTGGTTAAATGTAATTTTATTTCCTAAAATAATTTTTTTTTCGTACGTACGCAATTATTTGAAGACAAAATCCAGTTTTGGCGTCTTACAAATATTGAGACGACCGGAAACACATTGAATATACAGACACTGATATTCTAAACAAGAAAATATAGTTGATATGTAAGTTTAATCGTAGAAATATTTTATTAGTCGGAAACATCTTACAATGCAGCAAAGTCAGGAATATCCCTTTAACAACTTGAAAACTGTAGTAATTCAAAAAATTCCTCCCACACTGGACAAACATACTAACACTGTATATGTAAAGATGTGTGAATATCAATATATTATATGTATGTCGGGTGTGAATACTATAGTCCGTGGGCTGAAGGGGCCCACCTTGCACCTCCCCCGTCCCCCCCCCCCCCCCCCCCCCCCCCCACACACACGAATTGACTAAACTATTTTTTTTCTAACAGTTTCGGACCTATATTTTAGGAGTATGAATGTTAACATTGGATAAGCTGGGACGCACTATGGCTTTTTGGAGGGGATAAAGTGAATCATGATGGCAGATTTTTGGAATTAGAATTATGGGGTAGTGATAACAAAAATGGACATAACTCAAAAGTATGTCACCAAAGGTCAAACAGTCACAGATTTCAGGCAATGCTTAAAATCTGACATATAAGCATTTATTTGATTAGTACTCTCTTAATATTCAATTATTTTTGTGTTACAGGGACATTCCTGAGTTTGCTGCAATTTTTAAGATGTTATCGACTAACAGAGACTTTTTAACGAATGTAATTACACATCAAATATATTTTTTTGCAGAAAATATTAGTGGCTGTGTATTAAAAGTGTTTCTGATCGTTCTAATATTTGTACTAGGTTAAATTTCATTTTATTTCCTAAAATATGTTTTTTTCGTACGTACGAAATTGAAGACAAATTCTAGTTTGGGTTTCTTACAAATATTAAGACGACCAAAAGCACATTGAATATACAGACACTGATATTCTAAACAAGAAAATATATTTAATATGTAAGTTTAATCGTACAAATATTTTATTAGTCGGAAACATCTTACACTGCAGCAAAGTCAGGAATATTCCTTTAACAACTTGAAAACTGTAGGGAATATATTTTGCAACAAATCTGATGTGTTAGTGTTCATTTATTTTGCAAAGTAGTGTTTGCGAGACAAATGGAAAAAGGTCGTATTTTCAACGTTAACAAAAATGTAGCTATAGCTAAAGGAAAATAAAAATGGTCATATCACTAAACCAGATAAGTGTATACTAGCAAGTTGACAAGCTGACAGATATTCATACATACATACATACATACATACCGGTACACACATACACACATCATACATACATACATACATACATACGTGCATGCATATGTACATACATACATACATACATACATACATACGTACAATATATAGATATTCACACACCGATACATACATACATATATACATAGGCCTACATCAAATATATAGATATTCACACATTTATACATACAATGACTGAATGAATGTTGAATGACACCCCAACACACAAATACGCATCAGCCATTGGGTGTTAGATAAAAACGGTAAGTACATGAATATGATTACTTATATTAAAAACAAAAATTATGTAAAACAACAGTGTAAAAGAGCTGTGGGGAAAAGCTACATTACAATACAAAATTATATTTTAAAACTTTGTGTAGAAATCAAAATGTTTTAAAAACTTTAAAATTAATTCTGGGTGGAATTTAAAAGATTCCAAAAGATTTCTGTTGCCAAACAAGAAAAAGAAGAAGAAATAAAAAGATGAAGAGGAAGAAGAAGAAATAAAAAAGAAGAAGAAGACGAACCTCAGAGTCGTAACAGTTTTAAATGCATCCACAATCGCATTTCATTTCAACTTATTTTCGTGCTTATATCCCATTAAGGTTCAAACACGTTGTCCTGGGCACACACCTCAGCTATTTGGGCTGTCTGTCTGGTTAGTGGTTAGTGAGAGAGAAGAGGGTGTAGTGGCTTTACACCTGCCCATTGAGTCATTGAGAACTCATTCTGGGTGGGCGTCGGTACCGGGCTTCGAACCCTGTACCTACCAGCCTGTAGTCCGATGGCTTAACCACTGCGCCACCGAAGTATTACTACATTTACTATAAACCGTATCGTAAGACGACACCTGAAGTGTTCTAGACAAAAATCTAATCTTTTTTACTCTGTCACAAATTACAAGCGTTACAATTTCATTCAAGTGTTTCAAGCACAGGTAACTGCAATTAGAATTGATTCCTTAAATAATTACTCCCGCCATTACAATGAACCACAATGGTTGCGGCTGCCAGTCCCCAGGACCACTTATTAATATTGATAACTACTATCTACTGAGATTTACTGGCGCAATTGTCGATTAAGAAAACAGTGGTCATAGAAAAAGGGGTCAATATAGCCTCAACCTTTGGGGGAAAAAGTATAAATATGATGGTTGAGGAGTTAGAAATAAACGAGGTATAGTGTCTGACATTTCAGCGCATGTTCTTTTTCGTAATAATTAAGAATCAGTTTTGGAAATATGTGTTAGCATTTTTCTTAAGTTTTAATTCTTGATAGCTGTAATCGCTAATTTCATAATCGCTAACATGGAAACCTGATTTAAAACCAAGTGATCAAGGTACAATCTGTAGTCAGTCATATTGATGTACTTACATTCGTTTGACACCCAATAACCGATGACTATTTTTTTGCTGGGGTGTCGTTAAACATACATTCATTCCTTCATTCTATCAAAATGGAAAACGAAGATCAAGTGGAAAGATCACGTGATCAAAATAATGATGACGTAAAATCAGGACGAGTAGACGAAGAATTTGCCAGGAAAAACCGCGAAAATGCACGTGCACCTTCAGAAAGACATCTAGAGGAGAAACCGCAAATCAAAGGGTCATATTTTTCAATAGACCAAATTTTGAATGGGAATAACAGAAGACTGGGTGAATCGACTGGAGAAGATAGCACACTTCTTCTTGATAAACATCCTGCACGCATACAGTATCACGGAGCAGAAGTTTCACCAGGCTCGCGCCTTCTTTTTGCACGAGACCCACGTCAGACGTACGCCAGTTTCCCGCCGTTTCCTAGCACTCTTGGGTTACGGCCTCTGCTACCAGGAGGCTATCCGGCACCTTCACTGGCGAGTGGAATTCGTCCTGGAGAACTTTCAAACTGGCTGCAGCACACCCTTTATCAAAGACACATGTTTCTGGAAGGTAAGAACTATATTACATAACATCAATCGATTAGTTTATTGAAGTTTTACACGGGTTCTTCGGAGTGTAGGTACAGGGTTCGCAGCCCGGTACCGGCTCCAACCCAGAGCGAGTTCTTAAGGGCTCAATAGGTAGGTGTAATGTCACTACACCTTCTTGTCTCTCACTAACCACTAACCAACTAATAACTAACCCACTGTCCTGGTCAGACAACACAGATAGCTGAGGTGTGTACTCAGGGCAGCGTGCTTGAACTTTAATTGGATATAAGCACGAAAATAAGTTGAAATAAATAATAAATAAAAGTGTTGTGGTGGTGATGGTAGTGCTTGTGTATGTGAGAGTTTAACAACATCCCAGCACGAGAACGGCAGAGATATAGAGATAGAAGATTATGTATTTGAGGTCCATGGTACATTGTATTTACATGTAAACATATATATGACATCATCAATAAACGTAGTGCAGTGTCATGAGTAATTTACATATAA
The DNA here is from genome assembly GCF_016097555.1 of Gigantopelta aegis. NCBI lineage: Eukaryota > Metazoa > Mollusca > Gastropoda > Neomphalida > Peltospiridae > Gigantopelta > Gigantopelta aegis. The sequence goes on along the minus strand of NC_054709.1, from coordinate 7,743,362 downwards.
TTTGCATCTAATTTACAGTTAACTAATTCTGATTCTTTTTATTACCTTTAAAACATTAGCACCTCTATGTACAATATAAGGAATATAATACAGTCAAATTTTAGTTGAAAGCACCGAGTAGAACAAACAAGTTCGAGCTATTGGTGTTTCGCGATAAATGTGGAAATTATTACGATAGAACGAGTTTTCGACGTCGAGGTATCATGATCTTGCGAGATAACAAAGTTCAAAATAACAACGTTTGATTGTGTTATGTTACTGGATTATATTGCTAATTTAGCTTTTAAAGCTTCAGTATCGCTTTCCTATCTGAAATATTGTGTAGTATAATGGACGAAAACAACCCCCCCACCACCAACAACAACAAACAAACAAACAAATAAACAAACAAACAATTATATTATATTCTGCGTGTCTAGGAGAGAGCCTATAAAAAAAAAAGTAGTGTCGGAAATAGAATAAAAATTATTTTCGTCAATTATTTCTTTCATGTTAAACTGACAAGTAAATATTTTGTAAATACCTATTTAATGATACTCTACCTAATTTAGCATTCACTTGTTTTGGCTCTCATTGATGTACAAGGTGGTGTTTACTCTTGTAATTAAAATAAAGATGTCAGTAAACAGGTAATTTGTGACCTTTATTGGAACAGACTATAACACATTTTGATCATATGTGTCGATTTCATTTACCCTTAAACAAACCTTTAATTTAAAACTGATTATTTCAAATTGTTATAATCTCTTCCAATAAAGTGCACAAATCACCTGTTTACTGACATCTTTCTTTTAATTTCAAGAGTAAACACCACCTTATACACCAATGAGAGCCCAAACAAGTAAGTGCTAAATTAGGTAAGAGTATCATTAAATAGATATTTACAAAATATTTACTTGTCAGTTTATTAAGTAAGAGATAATCGACGAAAATCATTTTTATTCTATTTCCGAAACTACTATAGTAAGTTGACAAATTTGTGTCCAATCCTTTTGTTGTTTATACAATAATTATAGAATATTAAACGAACATTCATTTCGTGTCATGTTTATGTAGCGAGTGAATTCACGAGGGAAATAAGTTTACAGGTTACGAAATGACTGCTAGTTTAATATCCTATTTATTACCCATAATCTATTTTAATCTATATGACTGAACTCGTAAGGTCGTTGTAGCCATATGAGTAATAAAATATGTTTTCAACCAATCGACAAGCAACAATGCACGCACTATCACAGCCGTTGTCACAGGCCTGCTGATTCTCCGTGACGTCATCTTCGTTTACAGCGCAGCGTAGTTCCGCGGCACGACGACAACGTCGCGTGAACATCGACCGGAAACCACGTCAGGCGTATTCGTCTACACAGCTTGAGCGACTGGAACTCGAGTTCAAGGTACTCGTGTACTTATTATACATAATAATTAACACAGGCACACGTACACTCCCCCTCCCCCCCTCTCTCTCTTTCTCATATTCTCTCTCTCTCTCTCTCTCTCTCTCTCTCTCTCTCTCTCTCTCTCTCTCTCTCTCTCTCTCTCTCTCTCTCTCTCTCTGGTGTGTGTGTGTATGTATATACATATATATATATACATATATATATATATATATATATATACTGACAAACAATGAAAACGCAAACAGATATTTTTCAATATTTTGTTGTGATTAATGAAAAATATATTTATTGGACTTAAAATAACAATTTATGAGAGGAAGCCATTGATTGGTACTTTTGTCTGGGTTTTAATCCTGGTTTTGTTCTCGTTACACATACAATAGCAGAAACACACAAAATGGTGTGAAATGCGTTCACTACATGTTCAATCATGTTGCATGCAATGCACGTGAAATGCCAGTATGTGGACACATAAAAGTCACGTAACGGTGTCATATTCCTCGTCACATTAAGAATGCCACGACTCAGAGAAGAACAAAGGGAGCGAGCGTTGGGCATGGTTCAAGGGGGGACTTCGCAAAGCCAAGATGCTAGGACCTTCAGAGTCCATCCATCAACTATTGGACGACTTGTTGAACGTCATCAACAGACCGGGAGTGTCCGTCATCGACCTCGACCTGGTCAACGTCACGTTACGACCCCACGCCAAGATCGGCAGATTCGACGACACCACCTCCGTGACCGGTTCAGAACTGCGACGATGACAGCAAGCAACACGATAGGACGTCATGGAAGGCCCGTACAACGGTAACATCATGACACCGCGACATCGTGTTGCGAGACTAGTTTGCTCTCCAGAATGGTAATCATCCACCAGCCTTTTACCGGAGCATTGTTTTCTCAGATGAGTCCCGTTTCTCTGTCTCCTTTGCCGATGGAAGAGCACGTGTGTACAGGAGACTCCATGAACGGTACGCTGACGGATGTGTGAGGGAACGTGATCGGTTTGGCGGCGGTTGTCTGACGGTATGGGTGGCAATCAACTGTGATTTCAGGAGTGATCTCATCATTGTCCACGATGCCCTTACAGCCCAGCGTTATGTTGACGTTATTCTAAGACCAGTTCTCCAGCCACTTTTGCGCCGTCACCGAAGACCAGGAGGTCCCCTTCTGTTTCAACAAGACAATGCCCGTCCACATACTGCAAGAATTACCCAGGCATTCCTGCAACAAGCCGGTATCACCGTTATGAACTGGCCCGCCGTTTCTCGGATTTGAACCCAATTGAACACATGTCGACGTCGTGTACGTCACCGCCAGCCACCACCACGTAACGTCGCTGAGCTTGCACAGACGATGCAGGAGGAGTGGAGGAACATTCCTGTGGCTTATTTGAGATATTTGTGCCAATCCTTTTCCCCGTCATCTTCACGCATGCTCACGATTACGAATGCAACTCGATTACTGATGATAACTGGCCATGTTTCCATGTTAATGTATCTCATGAATACCAGTCATTAATGTCATATTACATTATCCATCAATTCATTAATAGTTTGTCGTTATTTGCAATAAAACTTTTTTTGCCTTTTCATTATGTTTCAGTGTATATATATATATATATATATATATATATATATATATATATATATATATATATATCGCTCATTCTCTCTCCCCCCCCCCCCCCCCCCCCCCCCGTCTCTTGTAAAAGTTTCTAGGCGTGAGAATCAACCTGAAGATGGCGACTAGGTCGGGTTTTAGGCAAATCTCTGATGGGGTGAGGGGTTACATGGGGTCCCGTTCCCTCTGCTAAAAAAAAATGCCTGTACGAACGTTTGTACGTACACGCAAACACAGCACTCACAACACTATCAACGGTTAATGTCCAATCAGAGAGGACTATATAGTATGTTTCCCAAGGCATTTAAACTTGCAGTTCGGTACTCACAATTGTTCTTTGTCGTTTTTACATCTTTGGAAGGTGCTGATTGATAATTTGATACGGAAATTTGTTTTCCTGACTTCATTTTACGCAATGCCTGGAGATATTCAGGTGAAATTTTGTGAATAACTTTATCATGTACTATTACAGACCAAGTTTGACTTTCATGGCGATTTACTCATTTTTTTCATTGAGTTATGGCCCTTGATAGGAAAATTTTGTTGGTCCCATGTATTGCTTTAGCAATACTCTCAGAATGCTTCTGATCAAATGACCTATAAGATCGAAGGTAAGTCGATTAATATTGGTGATCTATTCTAAATAGTTAAATAATAAAAATAAACCCGAGGCTGTAACGTTAAATTAATATATTTATTTGTGTGACGTTGCAGGCCGATCGTTACCTGAGTGTCAACAAACGAATGGAGCTGTCTAAGGCTCTCAGTCTGACCGAGACTCAGATCAAAACCTGGTTCCAGAACAGAAGGTAAAACGTGCACAACAGACTCAACTTCATACACAGGCACGATGAGCAGGGTGGGGTTGGGGTGGGGAGTGGGCCTGAGGGTTTGGGGCGCTTTGAATTTTACTTGTAGAGTGCAGGAAATTGCATTTTAGGACATCTAGTTTTCAAGATTTTACTGTGGAGAATATCCCCGAATCCCCTATAAACTTTGCTTTGCGTCCTCACTCTCAGTCAGCCCCCCTCCCCCCCCCCCCCAATGTCTACTTGCTTCCGCCGTGCCTGTTACGGGGAATGGAATATTCATACATACAGGCATCAGTACATACATACAATATTATAGATACATATTCATACATCAATACATACATATATACATACATACATATACATACATACATACATACATACATACATACATACATACATACATACATACATACATACATATATATGCATACATACCGTAACATCATGTACCTTTAACATTTCTAAGGGACGGGACGCTTGATGCGCGGTCGATCTAGGTTCGATCCCCGTAGGTGGGACCATTGGGCATTTTCTTGTTCCAGTCAGTGCACTCCAACTATTAAGTCTTGTCTGTGGGATGATGCATATAAACGATCCCTTTTATTACCAAATGTTTGACATCCAATAGCCAACATTATTTTGGGGCGAGACGTAGCCCAGTGGTAAAGCGCTCGCTTGATGCGCGAGCGGTTTGGGATCGATCCCCGTCAGTGGGCCCATTGGGCTATTTCTCGCTCCAGCCAGTGAACCACGACTGGTACATCAAAGGCCGTGGTATGTGCTATCCTGTCTATGGGGTGGTGCATATAAAAGATCCCTTGCTGCCAATCGAAAAAAGAGTAGCCCATGAAGTGGCGACAGCGGGTTTCCTCCATCAGTATCTGTGTGGTACTTAACCATATGTCTGACGCCATATAACCGTAAATAAAATGTGTTGAGTGCGTCGTTAAATAAAACATTTCCTTCCATCCTTCATTTCCAATAGCCGTTTATGATAAATAAATCAATATGCTATAGTGGTATCATTCAACCAAACAAACTGTTAAAACTTTTAACTTTAACATTTTTAAGTTTACGTAGTTTGACTGGTACAATCGTCTACTGTCATATTACATTAATTTAAGCGCAAAAACAACTTCTGGCTGGGTCAAAATTGGAGGTGCACCCAACTTTTGATAGAGCAGCAAATACTGCAAGTCCTGCCATTGGTGATAAACGTGAGAGTTTCATCTAGGCAAAAAATGTATGTAATTTTATTTTATCTGGTACCATTGTGTAAAGTAGCCTTGTGCTTGAAACATGTTTAGGGTATCTGTAAAATAAAACTAGGGGTTACATCTGGTTATACCGAAAATGAGCCACGAAAAGTGCCATTTTGTTCAGTTACTACTTTGAGGTAGGGGTTGTAGTATTAATATTTATTATACCGGCCTCGGTGGCGTCGTGGCAGGCCATCGGTCTACAAGCTGGTAGGTACTGGGTTCGGATCCCAGTCGAGGCATGGGATTTTTAATCCAGATACCGACTCCAAACCCTGAGTGAGTGCTCCGCAAGGCTCAATGGGTAGGTGTAAACCACTTGCACCGACCAGTGATCCATAACTGGTTCAACAAAGGCCATGGTTTGTGCTATCCTGCCTGTGGGAAGCGCAAATAAAAGATCCCTTGCTGCCTGTCGTAAAGAAGAGTAGCCTATGTGGCGACAGCGGGTTTCCTCTAAAAACAGTGTCAGAATGACCATATGTTTGACGTCCAATAGCCGATGATAAGATTAAAAATCAATGTGTTCTAGTGGCGTCGTTAAATAAAACAAACTTCTTTTTTTTTATTAATATTTATGGGTCATAGTTTGGTTGATATATTGCATATAGTGTTTTTAAACACAAACGTTAACTTGGTTGCCTTTGGGATTTTATTTGGTATAGTACACCCTATAATCGCTCGCCCCTATCTCTGGTCAAGTCGGGTATGCTCCAATTAGCAAGTTAAATGTTCCATCTTGTTCCTCGTTACATTTCTAATAGGATGACATATAAACTAAACTAAATTTTACTTTTATTTTATACTTAACATATTTTTAAATTAATGTATAGCGAGTACAAGCGAATTCTTTATGGTCAGGGTAAATGAACTATACAGAGTCCGTATGATGAGTCTAAATACATTCATTCAACTAATTTTCGTGCATATATACAATTAAGGTTAAAACACGCTGTCCTGGGCATACACCTCAGCTATCTAGTCTATCTAGGACAGTGGGTTAGTTGTTAGTGAGAGAGAGAGAGAGAGAGAGAGAGAGAGAGAGAGAGAGAGAGAGAGAGAGAGAGAGAGAGAGAGAGAGAGAGAGAGAGAGAAGAGGATTAAATGGTCTTGTAAGTATGTATGTATGTATATATGTATGTGTATGTAAGTGAACTATGTAAATGGTCTTAACCCACTGAGGCGTTACAATTATATGGGAGCCTGTACCGGGCTGCGAACCTAGTACCTACCAACCTTATGTCCGATGGCTTAACCACGACACCACTGAGGCCGGTGATGATACTAAAATATAGTGTGTGAATTTAACGGAATTTAACGGAAGTTAATTGCGTAAGTATGACGGAAATGATAATTCAAAAGATCTGCGATAAATATAGCCTATTGTTGTGACAGCAAGCTAATAGATAATCACTTCCGTAAATAACGGATGGTCGAATACATGTTGTAAAAATACAGAACATTACCATGCGAAACTAAGAATGAAGTAAAAATAGTTACAGGATTTTGGCAAGGAAATAAGAACGGATGCATTGAGTGTGACAAACATAAACGAAAGTCATGAAATATTTCGGCATGTTTCGTAAAACACATTTTAGTAACAAACATTTGAAAAACAAACACGGGGATGGGATGTGGGGGTGTGTGTGTGTGTGATACAATTGTTAGATCATGTCAATAAAGTTGTATTAAAATATCTAACACATGTACGTTAAAGGCATATTGTCACAGACCACTGACCTATTTAATGGTCTAACAAAGTATTACCAGAACAAAAATAATTTGATTTGTCCCTAAATGTACTTTATTCAACCATCTTCATAACCACCATACTCCATTTATTAATGACATTTTGTAAAAATAATTGAATTATGGCAATGGTCCATAATTCAAAAACTAAAATTGCCGAGAGGGATGACATGGATTTCACTCCTTCATGGTTCAGTTAAGGTGATACGATAGCTAGATTTGGTATCCAACAATTAATGTAATTTTTATTTATTATCCATTTTTAGAGAAATGAGGTCCTTAGATCCGTGACAGTATGCCTTTAATGTCAGTTTCTTACAAACAAGCATATTTTTAAAGGTGCAGACTCTAGTTTTAACACGTGAAAATGGACACTAAGTTTAGTTAATCTACAAACCTACATTTGGATACGGTTATAACAAAGTAAAACTATTAAGTCCTTGATGTTTAAACAAAGAAATACCGTTCAGTAATAACTAGAGCTATCTCGATAACCATTACTACGAACGTACGTTTTTAGAATTATGACAAATGCAAACACGTGGAAGGAAGGAAATGGTTTATTTAACGACGCACTCAACACCTTTTATTTACGGTTATATGGCGTCGGACATATGGTTAAGGACCACACAGATATTGAGGGAGGAAAGCCGCTGTCACCACTTCATGGGCTACACGTTTCGCTTAGTAGCAAAGGATCTTTTATATGTACCATCCCATAGGCAGGATAGCACATACCACGGCCTTTGGTGTACCAGTCGTGGTGCACTGGCTGGAGCGAGAATGCAAAAAAATGTGGATGACCAGAACCACTTCAGGTGTACGAAAATTAATATTCTAAACAAATAAAATGTACGTACTTCTAATTTGAATGATCAAAAACGGCTTTAATAGTAGAAAAACAAACAAATGTCTTAGTGTTTAAAAACTAGGTTCGACCACTTTAACGTGCAAGCCTGAGGTGTACCGAAATAACCAAATCGACTCTATATTCGTTTAATATATACTTTATTTTGAAAGTTTTCTCTCTTTTAAGTTTTACATAATTAATATTACTTTAGATCAGTTAAGCGTTTTAATTATGTTTTAATTATGTTTGTTTGATTTCAGAACTAAGTGGAAGAAACAGGTGACGGCTCAAATGAAGAGGGACGGTTTCTTCTCGGCCTCGGTTTGGAATTCTCTGACGTCACTTCCGAGCAGCTGCCAGCATTTAGCACCACATCCGTTTATTTATCCATTTGAATAAGACACGCCATTGTTTGTTTATCTTTCACTTAGGAAAGGGGAGGGGTATCTATAGTGAGGGATTCGTTGACATGACGAGGATTTTATTCAAAAGGGCACACACATTGGGTTGAATGGGTGGCACCCATACTCTAAACAAGTCGTGTTAATCAGTGACAAGCAAAATTAATATAAAAGTTGGTAAAGATAAGAGGTGCCCCCCCCCCCCCCTCGCCTGTTACCGACCACGGTCGGGCTGCTGGTGCTCCCTTGCACCTGCCAGTGTAGGCGGTCCCTCCTCCTTCCCACCCCCACCTTTCCTGTCCTGGACAGAGAAGCCAGCCGAGGTCGGCTCTTGTGCCCAGGACAGGCGTGCGCTACAACAGCTTGCTCTGAATGTGCACATAAAACCCTATGACCTGACCTGACCTAAGAGGTGTTATTCCTGTCATGGATGAGTCGGCGTAAGTCAACACCTGCGCCCATGACAGGCGTGCGCTACAACATCTTCCTATGAGTGTGCACATTAAGCCATATGACCTGCCTTGAGGTGTTATTGGAGGGGTGTACCCCCGTCCCTGCCCACACCAGTGGACGAATTACTGAGAGATCGAAGGGGAGGGTGTACAATAAAAAAGAAAATGCTTGTACATAATTAGTACATGTATATGCTTTTAGTGTCTACGACTCTTTAACGTTAGGGGCAGTCATTATGATATCAAAACATCCTTGTGTTTCTGCATTGTGCAAAGATATGATTTTGAAACTGTTAATGGTGTTGTCCTTCAGATTATCCGTTGTTGAGTGATTCATTCATGCATTCATTCATTCCATTAATTTCATCTTATTTTTATGGTTATATTCAATAAAGGTTAAAACACGCTGTTCTGATCACACACGTCAGCTATCTGGGCTGTCTGTCCAGGACAGAGGGTTAGTGATTAGTGCGAGAGAAGTCGGTGTAGTGGTCTTACACCTACCCATTGAGTCGTTAAAACTTGCTCTGGGGTGGGAGCTGGTACCAGGCTGCGAACCCTGTACCTACCAGCTTTATGTCCGATGTCTTAACCACGATACCACCGAGGCCGGTGATGGATTGATTCAACTTCATGTTTGTGCTTATTTCCAATTAAGGTTCAAGCACGCTGTCCTGGGCAAACACCTCAGCTCTCTGGGCTGTCTGCCCAGGGCAGTGGGTTAGTTGTTAGTTGGTTAGTGGGTAGTGAGAGAGAAGAGGGTGTAGTGGCCGTACACCTACCCATTGAGCCCTTAAGAACTCGCTCTGGGTTGGGGCCGGTACCGAGCTACGGACCCTGTACATACCAGCCTGTAGTCCGATGGCTTAACCACTGCGCCGCCGAGGCAGGTATTGATTCAACTTCATGTTCGTGCTTATATCCATTTAATTAATTCTCAAGCACGGCGTCCTGAACACTGGGATATCTAGATCTAATATCCTGGTCGATTAGTTAATGGTTAGTTGTTAGTGACATGGAAAACTGATGTTAGGTTTGTTTTTAAATACAGTTGGTTTGAAATCAATTCGACTGGTCTAGTTAAAACAGGGGTCGAAATTAGGTCAAATTCTTGCCAAATATTCGATCCGCCAAGCTATAATTTCTACCGGCCCAAATCAAAACATATCGGAGCAAACATGAATAACTCAACCCCGACACTGCTATACGATCTGGGACAATACATATTTGATTTTAAAAAGCTGTTTTCCTTAAAGGGACATTCCTGAGTTTGCTGTATTGTAAAATGTTTCCGACTAATAAAATATTTCTACGATTAAACTTGCATGATACATATATTTTCTTGTTTAGAATATCAGTGTCTGTATATTCAATGTGTTTCTGGTCATCTTAATATTTGTAAGAAGCCCAAATTGGATTTTGTCTTTGTGACGGAACATGCTCTTATTATTTTTCCCCTGTGGCGATATTAATTGTTTTAGAGGGCCGTGTGCAGTCCCAATATGCACTTAGACTAGGTGGGCACTTTGTTACGTAATACCTCCGCGCGACCGTACCCTCTAATACACACCCACACCAGGTGTGGAGGCCATGTGGCCAGTAGTTACGTAATACCTCCGCGAGTTCTGTTTTACGACCTTGTTTTCAGAGCGGGTGGCGTCAGCTAGTCTGACCATCTAAGAAAAAATGTCGTCTTGGTCGCTGTGGAAAATTCACATGATAGGGGGAGGACCGCGATGTGCTCCCAGGCGATATTCGGATTTTTGTAATAAATATATAGGATTTAGATTTATCGGGGAGAAATATAGGAAGGCTTCCAGGGGGAACGTTGTCCGTCCGGACTGGTAAATATATTTTTCTGCTCTGTTGTATAACCTTGATGTGATTGATGTGACTTTAAATATTTTAATACTGTATTATACCAATATTATTTAGACAGTGTTTCCGGTAAACTGACGAAGTAAATTGTAGGCTTCACTGTCTAAAATTATTAAAGCTTAACCAGTCATCCTAGAGGTCCTAGGTAAACTGTAGGTTATTGTCTTTATTGTGATAGGTACCAGTATTAATTCTGTATTACAAGGTTACTGAATGAGTAGTTAAGGGTTAATTAAAAATTAACCAGTTAGGAATAGAGTTGTAATTCCTTTATTAATTTAGTTCCCCTGGCAGCGTTTCTCAATTATCACACGTGTGTGTGTTGTATCACGGTGAAGTGATTAGAATATTGTGTAAACTAGACACCTAGTGATTAACTAATTAAGTGATTAGTTCTGGGTTGTTATTATTGTTGTTGTTAGATAATTAAATGCGGCAATTATATTTGTCAGCTTAAGGTTAATACAGATTATAAAATGTATTGTGTTTTGTTGTGTTTTCTAGTGAACTAAACGTGCTATATATATATATATACTTTATATAAGATCTTATCTCTGATCATACCTAGAGCCGAGCCACGCGGGTATTGGACTGCCCGTTACAGCGAGATCTAATAGATATACAGTTAGGAGAGATATTTGGATAATCGTGTTTTATTCAGTTACGGGTATTATAGGATCCCCGTGACAGTCTTCAAATAATTTCGTACGTACGAAAACAAAATATTTTAGGAAATAAAATGAAATTTAACCTAGTACAATATTAGAACGACTAGAAACATGTTTAATATACAGCCACTACTATTTTATTCAGAAAAATATATTTGATATGTAATTAGAATCGCTAAAAAGTCTCTGTTAGTCGATCACATCTTAAAAATAGCAGCAAACTCAGGAATGTCCCGTTAAGACTGGTTTCAAATTGGTTCAACAATTTTTAGTTGCAAACGATTACTTTGAAACGTTCTGATAATTAGGACATTCATTCTCTTTGTCTGTCTGTCTATGTGTGCTTCTCGCATGCTATTCGTGTTTAGTCTGCCATATTTTTTAAAAATGTCAGTATAAAATCTAGGATCAAATCTTAATTCAAGGCATTGTCAATCAGTCTCTGACATTATACAATGTACGTTAACAGTTATAGTTTAAAAAGGAAAAGAAAAGAAAAAAAACCCAAAAACAAACCGAGTTGGTGGAATAGCCTTGCACCTACTTCCTGGGGGCGAGACGTAGCCCAGTGGTAAAGCACTCGCTTGATGCGCGGTCCGTTTGGGTTCGATCCCTGTCAGTGGGCCCATTGGGCTATTTCTCGCTCCAGCCAGTGCACCACGACTGGTATATCAAAGGCTGTGGTATGTTCTATCATGTCTATGGGATGATGCATATAAACGATCCCTTGTTGCTGCTAATCGAAAAGTGTAACCCATTTAGTAACGGCCTTTGATATACCAGTTGTGCTGTACTGGCTGGAACAAGAAATAGCTCGACGGGGATCGATCCCAGACCGACCGCGCATTGAGCGAGCGCTTTACCATTGAGCTACTTCCTGCCCCCTATGTACTAGAGTGCTCCTGACGGCAATTTCAATAATATTACTGAGTTCCCATAAATTGCTGACCGGAAGGGAAGGAAGCGCCATAGCTACCAATAAACCCCCGCAGTCTAAACATCTTGAAGTCATTTGTGTCATTATCAGACCACGTAACATAAGACGTCAAATTCAATAAAAATGTGTTGATTATAAGTGAGGCCTTTTAGTTATACCGCAGGCAGTTCGTATGGTGCTAGAGTATCGTCTGTAACTCCGAGGTTTGAGTGTTAAATTTAGGACTGTTTGTAATTAGTCTAGACAATCACAGCATATAAAAATAGGGGCGAATCCAGAATTAAAGGCGCTTGATCCTTTAAAGTGATCCAATTGATTTTAAAGTTAATGTTTGTTTTGTTTAACGGCACCACTAGAGCACATTGATTAATTAATCATCCGCTATTGGATGTCAAACATTTGATAGTTATGGTTCGTAGTCATCAGATAAAACCTGCTACATGTTTTCTAATGCAGCGAGGTATCTTTTATATGCACTTTCCCACAAAGAGGAGAGCACATACCAAGACCTTCGACCAGTTGTGGTGCACTAGTTTGAACGAGAAAAACCCCAGTCAGTTGAATGGATCCACCAAGGTGGTTCGATCCTGCGACACAAGCACCTCATGCGAGCACTCAACCGACTGAGCTAAATCCTGCCCCCCCCCCCCCCCGATTGATTTTAAAATGACAGGCCCTAGTTTTTTAAACACTACAGTGTATTTTTCACTATTAGAGCCAATTTTGATAATCGATATCAAACATTACTTAAATTTGATTGTTTTGAATTAATGAATGTTTAACGACACCCCAACACGAAAAATACATCGGCTATTGGGTGTCAAACTATGGTAATGCAAACAAATAAGGTGATGATCAACATCAATATAAAAATTCAAGATATAAATAAAAACAGTGTAAAGAACTGTGCAAAAGTATAAATACAAATATCACAGATAGATACTGACTTTTACTCAAAACATAATCTGTGCTGTATTGGCCATTCTCAAAGAGAATGTTACACCCCTGCACCACGGTGAGGTTACAGCACGCGCAGGGGTTATTGTTTTGATTTCCGTACATCGACCGTGTGTTCCTGGTCATCGTGATGCTTCTAATACCAAGAAATACGTTTTTTTCGTATTTTTAAAAACGCACGTAGCGTACCCCAGGCCCCGTGCTTATAAAACTAGGGTCTGTCTCTTTAAGACAAACAAGAACACATCAGGCCCGGTGCTTATAAAACTAGGGTCTGTCTCTTTAAGACAAACAAGAACACACCAGGCCCGGTGCTTATAAAACTAGGGTCTGTCTCTTTAAGACAAACAAGAACACATCAGGCCCGGTGCTTATAAAACTAGGGTCTGTCTCTTTAAGAGTAACAAGAACACACCAGGCCCGGTGCTTATAAAACTAGGGTCTGTCTCTTTAAGACAAACAAGAACACATCAGGCCCGGTGCTTATAAAACTAGGGTCTGTCTCTTTAAGACAAACAAGAACACACCAGGCGCGGTGCTTATAAAACTAGGGTCTGTCTCTTTAAGAGTAACAAGAACACACCAGGCCCGGTGCTTATAAAACTAGGGTCTGTCCCTTTAAGACAAACAAGAACACATCAGGCCCGGTGCTTATAAAACTAGGGTCTGTCCCTTTAAGACAAACAAGAACACACCAGGCCCGGTGCTTATAAAACTAGGGTCTGTCCCTTTAAGACAAACAAGAACACACCAGGCCCGGTGCTTATAAAACTAGGGTCTGTCCCTTTAAGACAAACAAGAACACATCAGGCCCGGTGCTTATAAAACTAGGGTCTGTCTCTTTAAGAGTAACAAGAACACACCAGGCCCGGTGCTTATAAAACTAGGGTCTGTCCCTTTAAGACAAACAAGAACACACCAGGCCCGGTGCTTATAAAACTAGGGTCTGTCCCTTTAAGACAAACAAGAACACATCAGGCCCGGTGCTTATAAAACTAGGGTCTGTCTCTTTAAGAGTAACAAGAACACACCAGGCCCGGTGCTTATAAAACTAGGGTCTGTCCCTTTAAGACAAACAAGAACACACCAGGCCCGGTGCTTATAAAACTAGGGTCTGTCCCTTTAAGACAAACAAGAACACATCAGGCCCGGTGCTTATAAAACTAGGGTCTGTCTCTTTAAGAGTAACAAGAACACACCAGGCCCGGTGCTTATAAAACTAGGGTCTGTCCCTTTAAGACAAACAAGAACACATCAGGCCCGGTGCTTATAAAACTAGGGTCTGTCCCTTTAAGACAAACAAGAACACATCAGGCCCCGTGCTTATAAAACTAGGGTCTGTCCGTTTAAGACAAACACGAACACATCAGGCCCGGTGCTTATAAAACTAGGGTCTGTCTCTTTAAGACAAACAAGAACACATCAGGCCCGGCGTTTATAAAACTAGGGTCTGTCTGTTTAAGACAAACAAGAACACATCAGGCCCGGTGCTTATAAAACGTTTAAACCCAGACTCTTGAAAGACTCTTTAATACTTAAAGTATAGTCTGAGACTTTAACATCACGCAGGCATTTGGCACTATTTAATCGTAATTGGGATGGGTTTTTTTAAAAAGATTATTGAATGGTGTAATGCTCCAGATTACAACTACCGTCCCCACCCGACACCTAACCCCCAGGACTGACATAATTACATATATATATATATGTATATGTATATGTATATGTATATGTATGTATGTATGTATAAATAGAGGTTATTACCAGAGTGTTATTCGGTATCGTCAATATCATATATTAGGAATAAAAATTGTATAATGCGAGCATAATACATTATTTTTATTGCTAATGTATGATATTGACGATACCGAAATACACGGGGATAATAATCTCTTTATCATATAAGCTCAAGCTTAATACAACGTGTTTTTGTAAACTGTACACGCAACTTTAATTCCAGTCCGCCATTACTAGATCTATATTCAAATGACGTAAGAATATGTGGCGCGGTGTATTTTTGAATGGAAAATGTCGTCAAACTCGAATGACGTCATTTTGGATGTCCTTACATCAAAATAAAGTTATGCCTAACGTTTTTTTATTTCTGAACGCTGGACAGCATTCAGTGTCAAATTGCCATATAAATGTTTTTATTTGATGACTATGAATGCATACGTCAATCATGGAGTGTCACCCAAGTACGTTTGCTTAAATGTCAATAAACCTAGTGCCGAGACCTCGACTAATTTACATTTGCAAAGTTATCAAATTCTTAAAGTATGCGATCTGAAAAATATCACATACTTTGATTGCACTGAAAATGTAAGACATTATATGATAAATCTCTCTCTCTCTCTCTCTCTCTCTCTCTCTCTCTCTCTCTCTCTCTCTCTCTCTCTCTCTCTCTCTCTCTATATATATATATATATATATATATATATATATATATATATATTTATCATGCAAATAACGTCATTAAAGATTTGAAGCTAGTTTTACAAGTACTGGCCCAGAGGCATATTTTATGTTCAGGAGAGCAAGTGATCGGCATCTCTCACTAAACTGGTTTTTATGTCTAACGCTAAATCAATGTGATATGATAGAAGACGATGGTACCAGTCAACTAGGTCGCGAGCACTCGGCGTCCTAAACCTTCCTCTTATCTGGTATAAGTACACATGCATATTCAGAGCAATAAATGTTTGAAAAAAAACAAAGGCACCGTGCAAAGATGTTTTTTGTGGGTGTTTTTTTTACTGGAATATGTACCTTTAACAGTTAGGAGACGTGTTAATAAAACTGCGGAATAGTATTTTAATATTTTGAACCACTGTAGATGAATAGATGAAAAAAAGGAGATTTGTTTGGTATGGTAACCGCCAATACAAAAACTGCATTCCGCATACGGACTTTAACCTCTTCCAAACACACACACTCGCACGCACGCACGCACGCACGCGTGCACACACACACACACACACACACACACACACACACACACACACACACACAAAACCCCACTCCTAGAAACAAAAACAACAAGCAAAGAAAGAGACCATTACCACCACCCCCCAAAAGACCCACACTCATCCCCACCCCCATAAAAATAGAAAAAAAAGCACAAAAAAAAAAACAGAAGAAGAAAAAAAGCAACAACACCCCCATAAAAAACACCCAATAAAAAACAAAAAACAAAACAAAGCAATAACAACAACAACAAAAACACCCCAAAAAACAAAAACACAACCACACGCACAAAATAAACACGCAACGGCAACATTATATATGAATACTATTCATAGGTAAACAAAATCACGCTTGAAGCAAATTTACCGATGTGTTTAAATAATCGAGCATCACATCACACGCCCTGGTATGGTCTCTTATGAAGATTTGTTAGTAAAATTAGGCCCTATCGTTATTAAAGGGACATTCCTGAATTTGCTGCAGTGTAAGATGTTTCCAAGAAATAAAATATTTCTACGATTAAACTTGTATATTAAATAGATTTTCTTGTTTAGAATATCAGTGTCTGTATATTCAGTGTGTTTCTTAATATTTGTAGAAGCCCAAACTGGATTTTGTCTTCAAATAATTTCGTACATACGAAAAGATATATTTTTGGAAATACAATGAAATTTAACCTAGTACAAATAGTAAAACGATCAGAAAGACATTTAATATACAGCCACTAATATTTTATGCAGAAAAATATATTTGATATATAATTACAATCGTTAAAAAGTCTCTGTTAGTCGATAACATCTTAGAAATTGCAGCAAACTCAGGAATGTCTCTTTAACAGAACACTGCATAATTATTCAACTCTTTCGTTCGTTATTTACGTTTTGAAGCAACCCGTAAAGTAAATATGCTAAATTCCATTAAAAACGCACCAATTAGATTTGTACTTGTAAAAATTATATGACGATAATTTTTTTTATACATTTAACTGATTTTGTTATTGGAGTTGCAGTCAAGTCTCTTTTGTAAATATGAATATCCTGCCCCCACCTCAACCCCCAATGTTAGTGTTTTAAGCTCTATCTCCCTCTTTAGGTGATATATCTGATTATTACTATTATCTAGAACAATTGTATTTACTAGTGAATTGTTAATCGTGGCTAGTAAATGTTTAAAAATCGCTGATCCCATGGCTACTGGATTTTATAAAAAAAAATTCTAGAAACCCTGGTATAACTGAATGTATTCTGGTAAGCGATAAATAAGCCAATGGTTATAAATAAGTGTTAGGGTTATTGTATGTAGCAACTTTACACATGCGACAGCAATAACAACTAAAAATTGGGTGGTGGCTTTTTTGTGGAGTTCAGTATACTATCTGATTGCCTCTGGATTGGTTCCATTATTATCACACAATACAGATGAACGTCTCATGTCTTATGTACATGTCAATAATTATTCCCCTTATACCCATCATTCATAAAATATAAATAGCTCAGTGGTACAAGGCTAACCTGATGCGCGGTCGGGGGCCCATTGGTCTATTTCTCGCTCCAGGCAGTGCACCACGACTGGTATATCAAAGGCCAGTGATAGGTGTTATTCTGATTATGGGATGGTGCATATAAAATATCCCTTGTTACTAATGAAAACATGTAGTGGGTTTCCTCTCTAAGACTATGTGCCAAAATTTCAAATGTTTTACATCCAATTATAGCCGATTATTAATAAATCAATGTGCTCTAGTAGCAAAAACAAAGTTTAACTTTAATACTTTTAGTCCAGATGTCCATTTAATAAATTTCAGGACTTGTAAACTGTTCTATTTGAAGACATGTGATATTGGGGTTTTTTAGCAGCAAGGGATCTTTTATCCTTTCTAAGACTATATGTCAAAATTACTTAATGTTTGACATCCAGTAGCCGATGATTAATAAATCAATGTGATCTAGTGGTGTTGTTAAACAAACAAACTTTGACTGTGTGACAGGAGCAGGTTTCCTTTCTTTTATTTCACGGAGATTCGAAGTTATCAAATGTGAAACACCAAACTGAAGTAGTTAACAACGTGATATTTATAACGTGTTATTAAATAAATATCTCATTCCCTTAGAGTATATACCTCAATATAAATTAACTAAATATCTCATTCCCTTAGAGTATATACCTCAATATATATTAACTAAATATCTCATTCCCTTAGAGTATATACCTCAATATATATTAACTAACTATCTCATTCCCTTAGAGTATATACCTCAATATATATTAAATAGATATCTCAAAATGTTAATCAAATAAATCGCGTTCTGTGTATTTTGTGTATAATGTTGTCTAATAAATACTGATTCACACAAGAAGCGCAGCCATTGACATTAATAATTGTAATAGACATAAACATAGACATTCATAATTATAACAGACACAAACATAGACATAGATCATTTTGATAGACACAAACATTGACATTCATAATTGCAATATACACAAACAATAACATTGATAGTTTGATAATTTTAATTGACACAAACATAGACATTGATAATTTTAACATAAACAGACATTGGTAATTTTGATAGACACAAACATCGACATTGATCATTTTTATTCACACAGTCGTTGATATTGATATTTTTAATTGACATGAACATAGACATTAACAATTTTAAAAGAAACACATATACCTTGATAATTTTGATAAACACAAACACTGACATTAATAATTTTAATAGACACAAACACTGACATTGATAATGTAATAATTTTAATTGAGTCAAACTTAGATATTGATAATTTTAATAGACACAAACATTAACATTGATAATTTGATAATTTTAATAGACACAAACATAGACATTGATAATTTTAATAGACACAAACATTAACATTAATAATTTTAATTCACACAATCGTTGACATTGATAATTTTATGGACACAAACATAGACATTGATAATGTTAATTGACACAAGCATTGACATTGATAATTTTATGGATACATACGTAGACATTGATAATTTATTAGACATAGACATTGATAATTTTAATAGACACAAAGACATTGGTAATTGTAATAGACAAACATAGACATTGATAATTTTAATAAACAAACATAAACATTGATAATGTTAATAGACACAAACATAGACATTGATAATTTTAATAGACACAAACATTAACATTAATCATTTTAATTCACACAATCATTGACATTAATAATTTTATGGACACAAACATAGACATTGATAATGTTAATTGACACAAGCATTGACATTGATAATTTTATGGATACATACGTAGACATTGATAATTTATTAGACATAGACATTGATAATTTTAATAGACACAAAGACATTGATAATTGTAATAGACAAACATAGACATTGATAATTTTAATAAACAAACATAAACATTGATAATGTTAATAGACACAAACATAGATATTGATAATTTGAATTGACGCAAACATACATATTGATATTTTTAATTGACATAAACATAGACATTGATAATTGTAATAGAAACAAACAGACATTGATCATTTATTTTGATAGGCACAAACATTGACATTGATAATTTTAATTCACACAATCGTTGACATTGATAATTTTTATGGACACAAACATAGACATTGATAATGTTAATAGACATAAACAGAGACATTGATAATTTTATTAGAAACAAATACCTTGATAATTTTGATAGACACAAACACTGACATTGATAATTTTAATAGACACAAACACTGACATTGATAATTTGATAATTTTAATTGACACAAACATTAACATTGATAATTTTGGTAAACACAATCATTGACTTTGATAATTTTATGGATAGAAACATAGACATTGATAATTTTAATAGATATAAACATAGACATTAATAATTTTAATAGAAACAAACATACCTTGATAATTTTAATAGAAACAAACACTGACATGGATAATTTTAATAGACATAAACACAGACATTGATAATTTTAATAGACACAAAAAGACATTGATAATTGTAATAGACAAACATAGACATTGATAATTTGAATAAACAAACATAAACATTGATAATATTAATAGACACAAACATAGACTTTGATAATTTAAATCGACGCAAACATAGATATTGATAATTTTAATCGACACAAATGTTGACATTGATAGTTTTAATAGATACAATCATAGACATTGATAATTTTAATAGACATAAATATAGACATTGATAAGTTTAATAGACACAAACATAAACATTGATTATTTTAATAGATACAAACATATAAACATTGATAATTTGTATAGACACAAACACACATTGATAATTGTAATAGACACAAACATAGACATTGATAGTTTTAATAAAGAAACACAAACATTGATCATATTAATAGACACAAACATAGACATTGATAATTTAACTCGACGCAAACATAGATATTGATAATTTTAATCGACACAAACATTGACATTGATATGTTTTAATTGACACAAACGTTGACATTGATAGTTTAATAGACACAATCATAGACATTGATAATTTTAATAGACATAAATATAGACATTGATAAGTTTAATAGACACAAACATAAACATTGATTATTTTAATAGATACAAACATATAAACAATGATAATTTTAATAGACACAAACACACATTGATAATTGTAACACAAACATAGACATTGATAGTTTTAATAAAGAAACATAAACATTGATACTTTTAATAGACACAAACATAGACATTGATAATTTTAATAAAGAAACATAAACATTGATAATTTTGGCAAACACAAACATAGACATTGATAATTTTAATAAGCAAACATAGACATTGATAATTTTAATAGATCCAAATATAGACATTGATAATGTTAATAGAAACAAACATAGACATTGATAATTTTAATAAATAAACATTGATAATTTTAACAGTCATAAACATAGACATTGATAATATTAATAGAAACAAACACTGATAATTTTAATAAACACAAACATAGACATTAATAATTTTAATAAACAAACATAGACATTGATACTTTTAATAGACACAAACATGGACATTGATAATATTAATAGATACAAACATAAACATTGATAATTTTAATGGACACAAACATAAACATTGATAATTTTAATAGACGCAAACATAGACATTGATAATTTTAATAGACGCAAACATAGACATTGATAATTTTAATGGACACAGACATAAACATTGATAATTTTAACAGTCATAAACATAGACATTGATAATATTAACAGAAACAAACTCTGATAATTTTAATAAACACAAATATAGACATTAATAATTTTAATAAACAAACATAGACATTGATACTTTTAATAGACACAAATATGGACATTGATAATCTTAATAGATACAAACATAGACATTGATAGTTTTAACAGACACAACATAAACATTTATGTTAATAGACACAAACACAGACATTGATAATTTTAATAAACAAACATAGACATTGATAATTTTAATTATAAAAAAACATCGATAATTTTAATATATACACAAACATAGACAATGATAATTTTAATAAATAAACATCGATAATTGTACTAGACACACACAGAGACATTGATACTTTTAATGGACACAAACATAAACATTGATAATTTTAATAGACGCAAACATAGAGATTGATAATTTTAATAGACGCAAACATAGACATTGATAATTTTAATGGACACAGACATAGACATTGATAATTTTAATAGACACGAACATAGACACTGATAATTTTAATAGACACGAACATAGACATTGATAATTTTAATAGACACAAACATAAACATTGATAATTTTAATAGACACAAACATAGACATTGATAATTTTAATAGACGTAAACATAGACATTGATAATGTTAATAGACACAAATATAGACATTGATAAATAAGTTTAATAGACACAAACAGACATTGATCGATAAGTTTAATAGACACAAACATAGACATTGATAAATAAGTTTAATAGACAAACATAGACATTGATCGATAAGTTTAATAGACACAAACATAGACATTGATCGATAAGTTTAATACGATTCAAACTGAACAGTTTTGAATAAAGTAAAGAAAACCAAATTAATATTTACGTTTCTTTTGTTGATCACTATATTATATACAACTAGAGTGATAATTTATTTTACTGCATGTTATCGATGTCTCGTAATTCCGTATTAGTTCTTTTAGATTAAACTGTGAATAAATTCAATAAGTAAATAGTTTGTAAATATTTATATATTACACTTGTCAATGAATAGTGCTTCTATAAAGTGAACAAATCACCTATATTTGTTAAATTTGTAAACATTATTTTTCTTGTGTTTTTTTTTAATTTAAGGGGAGGGGATGTGTTCCTCCAGAACCCTTCCCATGGTTCTGCGCCTGTTCCAACCCCTACTCAAAATGGTCTCTGACTTATTATTATAAGTTTCGTCTCCGTCCTTCTGTCTGTCTTTCTGTCTGTCTGTCTGTCTGTCTGTTTGACATAATATTTTTAGGACTTTTTTTTTCACAATGCTGCAATTTTGCGTATGCCTTTAACATGTCATGTTACACATCAAGTTTGATTATCATGGCGATTTACCCATTTTTCACAGAGTTATGGCCATTGATCTTAGGAGATATGAAAATTAGTTTTCCTTATTTTTGTTTCGCAATGCCACAAGATATTGAGCTGACATTTTGTATATAGCTTTATCATGTACTGTTGCAGATCAAGTTTGATTTTCAATGGGATTTACCTCCTCTTTTTACAGAGTTATGTCCCTTGAACTTAGGCTATACAAAATATGTGGTGCCCGGTAGGGGACACGTATTACTTTAGCAATATTCTCAGAAAGCTTGTTTTTCTGTACTATACAGTTGGTTGTTTCTTTGTTCGCTTGGTTGTTTACAGCTATATATTGCGCACGTTAGGTGTGTAGGCGGGGCCCTGACTGAAAAGATCTTTCTCGGCAGGGGGTCTTCATGGTGAATGCGTCGACACAGAGGCGGAAAAAAAAAGATGTCTGGTTATTTATTCATGTCGGCTAAACAATATATGTGACGAATATGTTATGAGTTTTTTTATTTGAAAGCTATTGATTTCTTACCCCTGTCTCTCTCTCTTTCCCTGTCTAGCTGTCTCTCTCTGTGTATGTCTGTCTTTCTCTGTATGTCTGTGTGTGTGTCTTTCTCTGTCTATCTCTTTCTCTTCCTGTCTCTCTCCTCTATCTCTGTATCTGTGTCTCTGTCTGTCTGTCTCTCTGTCTAAATCTATCGTTTTGCTCTCTCTCTCTCTCTCTCTCTCTCTCTCTCTCTCTCTCTCTCTCTCTCTCTCTCTCTCTCTCTCTCTCTCTCTCTCTCACACACACACACACGCGCGCGCACGCACAAATATTATATAAAAAGTTAAAGAAAGCATACATTTGTAATAAGAATTTTTCTTGATATATTTAGAAAAATAAACTATTGAATGTATAATAAATAAACAGGCACTGGATTTTCGTAAAGTAGGACAGTGTGTGTTGTACGACAAAGACTGTGTATTGTGTGACAGACACTGTGTATTGACCTTGTTTGCAGACAGACTGTAAACCCAGTGCGCTCGCTGTTAAGTAACTCAGTACGACACCGCCAGTGACGCGAGACGACATGAACACGACTGGGCCACAAATGTTTACGTCGTGTACACCAACTATCTACCTCAACAATGTCACCGGTTTTTAGGTTGCATTGAAGACCAAATCACGTGATTCACAGGTCGGAGTTCGAGGCGGTCCATCAAGAGTGGCAGAGAGATAGGGAGGGGGGGGGGGAGAGAGAGAGAGAGAGAGAGAGAGAGAGAGAGAGAGAGAGAGAGAGAGAGAGAGAGAGAGAGAGAGAGAGAGAGAGGGAGAGAGAGAGAGAGAAAGAGAGATTGTTTCACGACACCTGTTTACATTTTAAAACTACGACTGTTGTTTAGTGTCGACTGTTTGGAATTACTATAATAGTCAATTAATACTGAATAATTCATCAAACACAATTCCCGCCTTTTGAAGTTGAATAGCGGGAAAAGTATGCAGCACAGAATAATAAGATTTTGCACACAGATACTTTAGTATATTAGTTATAGATGGTCAATTTTTCACTTTGAAACATAGCTTTGTTTTTCTTTTTTTTTACAAATAATGTATGACCTAAAAGGTACCGTAATGCCCCCAAAATGGTACACCATTAATTGAGAACTACTTAGCATGTACTGTACGTACTAAACACGTACGATGGTCAGTTGACCCACATATTGTTTTACAATTACAATATTGAATAACCCGAAATCTTTTTTCCATTAGTAAAAAGCTTAAGGGATGCTTAATATTTACTTTCCCTCAGACAGGACAGAACATACCACGGTCCTTGATATATTTAGCTTGAGTGCTCGCTTGAGGTGCTTGCGTCGCAGGATTGAATCACCTTGGTGGATCAACTCAACTGATTGTTTTTTTTCTCGTTCTAACCAGTACATCACGACTGATCAAAGGCCGTGGTGTGTGCTTTCCTGTCTGTGGGAAAGTTTATATAAAAGATTCCTTGCTACATTAGCAAAAATGTAACTGGTTTCCTCTGATAACTACATGTCAAAATTACCAAATGTTTGACATCCAATAGCCGATGATTAGTCGTTAAACAAAACAAATTTTAACTTGATATACCAGTCGTGCGGAAATTGCTGGGAAAAGAAATACCCAGGCAGAGAATGGGTCCACCGAGGAGGGTCGATCCTACAACAAAAGCACCTCAGACAAGCGCTCTACCGACTAAACTATAGTCCGTCCCACAGGGAGGGGCGGGGTGTAGCTTTCAGTGGTAAAGCACTCGCTTGATGCGCGGTCGGTCTAGGATCGATCCTCGTCTGTCTAGGATCGATCCTCGTCGGTGGCTCATTGGCCTATTTCTCATTCCAGCCAGTGCACCACGACTGGTCTATCAAAGACCGTGGTGTGTGCTATCCTGTCTATGGGATGGTGCATATAGAAAATACCTTTCTATTAATATAACAATGTAGCGGGTTTCCCCTCTAAGACTGTATATCAGAATGACCATGTGTTTGAAATCCAATAGCTCATGATTAATTAATCAATGTGCTCTAGCGGCGTCGTTAAACAAAACAAACTTTACGATCCCGCCCTCAAACAGCGGTTTGAGAAATAATATCTCTAACACCCATACAAAGGTTGTTCAAATAGGCCAAGTGCCCTTTCATCCTTGTCATAACAAAATCCATTGACATAATAATTATAGGTTCTAATAGACCAAATCAATTCTTATTGCTGGTAATGTTAACGTTTATTAATAAAACTGATATAAGCAGCATATCAACACACCCAGGAAGTACAGCAATAAAAAGTGGCACCTCACATCTAATCTACTTGCAAGAAAATGGGGGTGTATGTGTGTGGGGGGGGGGGGGGTGTCACATATCATTTAAGAGATTTAGTTTTTAATAGCAACCGTCATTTTTGCTGAAAATTGTAGTTCCATGTTTTTTCAAACTCTGGTATAGACTGCATAACAACTATATAACAAATAAAAGTGTATTTATTTATTTTCAACGGATAATAGTATTTGCACAATTAATCAATGTGACATATTACTACCAATCACACCCACAGCTGTTTTTACTCCGTAAATATTTCACCACGCACCTCGAATTTTGACACGGAACTCTCTTCTTTGGTACCATGCAACCTATAAACCGTGAAAATTAAAACGGCACACCACAAAGAACAACATGAAATGGACATCAACTTGATAATTTATACGAGGACCTGATTCCATATGTGCATAGCATTTGGCGGGTTTTTTTTCTCTTTTTCTCAATGCACAGGAATAATATTCCTATTTAGGCTGTACTATACCAAACGAAATCCCATACGCGACCATGTTAACGTTTGTGTTTAAAAACACTATATGCAATAATCAATCAAATTAATGAATGAATGAATAAAATGAATGAATACATGTTTAACGACACCCTAGCACGAAAAATACATCGGCTATTGGGTGTCAAACTATGGTAAAGCAAACAAATAAATTCAAGATTTAAATAAAAACACAAAGTAAAGAACTGTGCAAAAATACAAATATCACAGATAGATACTGACTTTTACTCAAAATTTCAATTTGTGCTGTATGTTACACCCCTGCACCACGGTGAGGTTACGGCACGCACAGAGGCAATCAAACTATGACCCATAAATATCACTACTACAACCCCTACCTCAAAGTATTAACTGAAGACAATGGTACTCTTCGTGGCTCATTTTCGATATAACTGAATGTTTTTACAACACGTTTAGTTTCGTACAATATGTTAGTACTTGTTTTTTCACAGGTACCCGTTGCATGTTTCAAGCACAAGGTTACTTGACACAGTGGTACTAGATGAAATAAAATTGCATACATTTTTTGCGCGTATGAAACTTTACAACAAACACAGTCACACGTATCACCAATAGCAGGACTTGTGGTATTAACTGCTTTATCAAAAGTCAGATGCACCTTGGACTTTGATCCAGCCGGCTGTTATTTGGCTTAGTACCACCTATGGGTTTAACACAAGTCATCTCTGAAGCCACCACACCACCATTTGCCGCGCCGTTACTTGTCGTAGCATCTTAAAGGGATATTCCTGAGTTTGCTGCACTTCTTAAGATGTTATTGATTAACAGAGACTTTTTAACGATTGTAATTACATATCAAATATAGTTTTGCTGCATAAAATATTAGTGGCTGTATATTAAACGTGTTTCTGATCGTTCTAATGTTTGTACTAGATTAAATTTCATCTTATTTCCTAAAAAAAAAAAAATTCGTACGTACGAAATTATTTGAAGACCAAATCCAGTTTGGGCTTCTTACAAATATTAAGACGATCAGAAACACATTGAATATACAGACACTGATATTCTAAACAAGAACATATATTTAATATGCAAGTTTAGTCGTAGAAATATTTTATTAGTCGGAAACATCTTACAATGCAGCAAACTCAGGAATGTCCCTTTAATATAGTCCGGTTTAGGAAATACACGTAGTCCTTGATTAATAATATAAAATACTAAGGTTGACATCAAGGTTATTTAAATAACTCATTGGTTTGAAGTTAATTGCTATTTTTAGCTCTGATAACAATTCTGTTAGTGATATGTTATTGTCACTTGTATAACAGCAACGTAAGGCGGTGCTCTGGAATAATGATGGAAATTCGATTCACATATATATATATATACACACACACACACACACACACATCTATATATATATATATATATGATATATGCTACTGACGAAATATTTACAACAGATGACATCAACAGATAGAGACAGTGGTCGAAATTGGTCGACATTCCTGCCATATATTCGGTCCGGCAATTTACAAATTCTGTCAGCCCAAATCATAATCTGCCGGACCAAACATGGTTGACTTTGACTAATGTGTGAATATAAACGTAAAAATTACTGCCAGTCCGACGGGAATCGGTTTTGGACGGAAGTATTTCAATCCCTGTGGATCTTGAATACTGCAAGCTAGTGAGGAATCAATTGGAATTTCTTAATCGATCAACGGTTATAATCTGATGGCAGTGTTTGAGATTAACGGTATCCAGATATCCCGGGGATACCAGAATTTAATTTTGGATACCAGACTTCAATAACCCAGTATCCCACCGGGATACCATATAATGTTTTTTTTTGTTTTTTTAATCCTGCGTTTTTATTTTTCGTTGAAACAATGAAAGTCGTAATTTACTGGTAAAGTTAAGTAACAGTATCGTCCAGTTTATTACAATGTTATTTATGAATTTTATTTTAAGTGGGATACTAATTTCTCAAGTGGGATACCAGATTTTGAAATGTTAGTATCCAACTGGGATACTGCCCAAAAAGTTTAATCTCGAGCACTGGATGGCACCAACCGATCAATTTTCCATTTCACAATCAGTTAGAATTATATAAACATAAGAAGGATTTGAATAATAAGGGTCAGGTACCTATTGCCGTGTTCACTGGGATCTGGACCCTACAGATGGTACATTTTACCGTTAATAACTATTTAATATATCTTTTTATTTAAATAGACATGAGAATAAACACTAACCGCAACATATTTAAATCAATTATAGCATCTAAATTGGGGGTACAATTACGGTTAACATTTCCCCACAGAATCGATTATGGATGTTAATAATCGATTATCAAATCGGTAGGACCAAACCGATCCTTTTTTTTTAAAAATTATAACGAACCGAAATGGACCATGATAGTTCGTAATAGCAGTAGTTCGTTATACATATTTGTATACTCTTATAACGAACCGAAATGGACCACGATA
Source organism: Gigantopelta aegis (assembly GCF_016097555.1). Lineage (NCBI taxonomy): Eukaryota > Metazoa > Mollusca > Gastropoda > Neomphalida > Peltospiridae > Gigantopelta > Gigantopelta aegis. The sequence continues at coordinate 7,715,040 of NC_054709.1, read as the reverse complement.
GTTCGTAATAACAGTAGTTCGTTATACATATTTGTATACTCTTATAACGAAACGAAATGGACCATGATAGTTCGTAATAGCAGTAGTTCGTTATACATATTTGTATAAGTTGGTTATTAATGTATAGGGAGATAAAACGGTACTTTATGATCAGTTCGTTCTATGCAATAATTCGTTCTAAGCATGTTCGTTATAAGTGTACTTTACTGTAATCGATATTTGGAACATCACTACTACAAGCATCGGTTGAACACTACTCCGTCCCACAAGTAGGCCATACGCCTTTTTTCATGCTATGAAATTTACTACAAGTTATTTATTTCTGAGCTGATTTTTTTCTAAATTGCCCACACAAAATAGTATGATATTGTTATTTCTAAAACACTTTTCACTTTTTTTCTTACGTCAAACCAAACTGAAATTATTTACAAAAAAGATGTTTGTACGGGGATGGGGTCTGACTATAGTTTCCATATACGTTCCAAAAGTACACAATGGATAACTTGTGCCCAATCCATTTGTACATTATATGCAATAAATTATGTTTCAATCAATCAAAGTACACAAAAAATCTTTGTCGGTGTCCCACTACCACTTATAGCCTAATTTGATATTACAAAAACATTTATAAAGCAACATCTCAAATAGAGTAACAAATCAGTGTTGATGGGTTATAACTGTCCTTACAAACTTACCGTAATAATCAAATGTAACTTTTATTCCTTGAGATATATTCTACTGCAAAAGCACAGAGAAAACAATTATTAGTCATTGGAACAGTTTATGAGAGAAAAGGTGAAATCAGAAATTGCTATAAGTAATATTATAATAGAAAATGGGTTAATGTATACCATGTTGTACACTTTGGGGGTTTGTACAAACATTGTTTTCTGACACTTTGTGACTATATGTATATATATATGCGCTTCATATAATTTTAACTGGTTCTTCTATATCTTGTTGTAGGGCCGCCATTTCTGCACTTAGCCTCTGCTCTAGTAACAAAGTGGGTTTCTGCGGTGTGTAATACGACTCATATGCAGTGTGTATACCATCCAGTTGCAGTACAATAAAAACAGTAGTCAAAATGTGCACGCTCTAAAAAGCATGGCCAAGAGCACGTAGTCCCTTTTCTTCAGCCTCAAGCCCATTAACTACCAACGTCACAAGTGTTGGTCTAAAACGCGGATTCAAAGTTTACTTTTATATATTCATGTGTATGTACAAATTTGCTTAAATACTGATTATTTACATCTTTCATTATTATTGAAAAACAAATCCTTTCCGCACCTAACGCGAGATTTGCTAATACAAAGGAAACGCCATTTTAATTTAGAAGTGCATTTTTGTCTAACACTGGCGTAGGAAACGGGGGGGGGGGGGGAGGGGGAATGTGCCCCCACTTTTCAGATATTTTGCTTTATATTTGCTTTATAATAGTGTAAAAGTGTGTAAATATAAAAGTGTGCACCCCTGTGACGGTACATGCTCTTAATTTCTTTTCGCCTGTGGCGATATTAATTGTTTTAGAGGGTCGTGTGCACTTGTTACGTAATACTTCTGCGCGACGATCCTCGATCGGTACGCCTAATACACACCCTTAGTCAGGTGCGGAGGCCATGTGGCGAGTAGTTACGTAATACCTCTGCGAGTGCGGTTTTTACAACCGTGATTTGGCGACGATGGCGTCAGTAAGTCTGACGATCAGAGAGAAATAATACCGCTTGGTCGCGGTGGAAATATCAGATGATAGGGGGAGGTACCGCCTTGTACCCCCAGGCGAATTTCTGATTTATAATAAATAGCTAGTTTTTTTAGAGTTATGAGGAGAACCAAAAAGGAAGGTATCCCGGGGGAACATGTCCGTCCGGACTGGTAAATATATTATTTCTGCTCTGTTGTATAACCTTGATGTGATTGATGTGACTTTTAATATTTAATACTGTATTATACCAATATTCTTTAGACAGTGTCTTCGGTCATCTGACGAAGTAAATCGTAGACTTTTGTTCTAACATTATACGAGTATTTGGTAATATAAAGCTTAGCCAGTCATCCTAGAAGACCTAGGTAAACTGTAGGTTATTGTCTTTATTGTGATAGGTACCAGTATTAATTCTGCGTTACAAGGTTACTGAATGAGTAGTTAGGGTTAATTAAAAATTAACCCGTTAGGAATAGAGCTGTAATTCCTTTATTAATTAAGTTCCCCTGGAAGCGTTCCTAAATTATCACACGTTACTGAATGAGTAGTTAGGGTTAATTAAAAATTAACCAGTTAGGAATAGAGCTGTAATTCCTTTATTAATTAAGTTCCCCTGGAAGCGGTTCTCAATTATCACACGTGTGGGTGTTGTGTCACGGTGAAGTGATTCGCATATTGTGTAACTAGACACCTAGAGATTAACTAATTAAGTGATCAGTTCTGGGTTGTTATTATTGTTGTTATTAATTAACTACTACGGCTGTACATTTGTCAGCGTAGGTTAATACAGATTCCAAAGTGTATTGTGTTTTGTTGTGTTTCTAGTGAACTAACGTGCTATATTACATATACTTTATATAAGATCGTATCTCTGATCATACCTAGACGAACCATACTAGGGTTTAACAGCCTGTTACAGAGAGATCTAATAGATATACAGTTAGGAGAGATATTTTGATAATCGTGTTTTATTCAGTTACGGGAATTATAGAATCCCCGTGACAACCCCACTTTTTGGCACCTTCCTATGCCCCTGTCTAGCTTGAGTAAACTACACCATATATTCCTTTGACCCATTTTTAGGTATCGCTCACCCCCACCCCTCCTTCTTTTTCTTTTTTTAGCCTAGCTCCAACATGGCAAATTATTGTAAGTGCACCAAATACCATATCTGACGTATTCAGGAAACCGGATGCTCGCGAATAATTTGACTGGTATCATTGTCTTCTGTCACGTCACATTTATTTAAAGGGACTGACCCTCGTTTTTAAACACTAAGGCATGTTTTTCACTATTATAACCATTTATGATAGCTGAAATCAAACATTACTTACATTTTATTGTTTAGATTATCCATTTTCGAACAACCGAAGTATTTCTGGACATCCTGGTGTTTCTAATACCACAAAATGCATGTTTCATATTTTTAAAAACGCACGTGCGTCTGAGAAGTTACAATTATGTAGTCGCGTTTTAGTCTATTTTAAAAAGGTATTTCAACGTCACAGACTCTTGTTTCACTCTGCTGTATCCAAATTTGTTACAGGTTTGTAAATTAACCAAACTTAGTGTCCATTTTTACTGATTGAAACTAGGCTCTAGGTGAAAAATATGCCTTAGTGTTTAAAAACTAGAGTCTGTCCCTTTAACTTTAGGCGCACAAACCAATCTAGTGATCGTCCACCCTGTTGAACAAGTCTATGGTTAGATGTGTGTTTGTTGAGAGAATGAGAGATGATGACACAATATAATCTCCACCATGCTGAAAATTCTTTGCGAAAGACCTCAGCCATAAATACATTCCACTTCCTTAAAACACGTCCTTAAAGAGACCCTCTTTGGCTCGGTGTCGCCAAAGATAGCCTTGGCTAATTAGCCAAGTTGCTATTCTCAACCCTGATCTTTGCTTAACCAGTCCTAGGAAACGTTCATGCGGAAGATATGTGGTACTGGCACGCCTTAAAAAGGTCGAATCGTTGACCAGAATTCTGTTTCAAACTCTAAATAAAAATGAAATGAATGTCGGGCTAATAATAACTTAAAGTTTGTTTGTTTAACGACACCACTAGAGCACATTGATTTATTAATCATCGGCTATTGGATGTCAAACATTTGGTAATTCTGATATGTAGTCTTTGAGAGGAAACCCGTTACATTTTTCCATCAGTAGCAATGGATCTTTTATATGCACCATTCCACAGATAGGATAGCACATACCATGACATTTGACATACCAGTCGTGCTGAACTGGCTACAAAGAGAACTAGCCCATAGACAGGGATCGATCCCAAACCGACCGCGCATCAAGCAAGCGCTTTACCACTGGGCTATTCCCAGACCCCACGCCCCCAAGTTATGTCGCATCAACCATGTGTATACTTCGTAGGCTATACTTGTATATATAAACTTGGCTGGTTCTTATTTATTTATTTATGTATGTATGTATTTATTTATTTAATTATTTGTTTTGTTGTCATTTGTTTTTTTCGTGTGGTTATTTTGCTCTTCTTTTCTTTTCTTTTTTTGCTCTTTTTTTGTGTTGCTTTTTGTGTTGCGTTTTTTTGTTTTACCTTTTAAAATATAGGTTATGCATTCCAACGTAGAGGGAGAGGGGGAGAGAGAGAGAGAGAGAGAGAGAGAGAGAGAGAGAGAGAGAGAGAGAGAGAGAGAGAGAGAGAGAGAGAGAGAGAGAGTAAAGTAAAGTAAAGTTTGTTTTATTTAACGACGCCGCTAGAGCACATTGATTTTTTATCTTATCATCGGCTATTGGACGTCAAACATATGGTCATTCTGACACTGTTTTGAGAGGAAACCCGCTGTCGCCACATAGGCTACTCTTTTTACGACAGGCAGCAAGGGATCTTTTATTTGCGCTTCCCACAGGCAGGATAGCACAAACCATGGCCTTTGTTGAACCAGTTATGGATCACTGGTCGGTGCAAGTGGTTTACACCTACCCATTAAGCCTTGCGGAGCACTCAGACACAGACGGAGAGAGACAGACGGAGAGAGACAAACGGAGAGAGAGAGAGAGAGAGAGAGAGAGAGAGAGAGAGAGAGAGAGAGAGAGAGAGAGAGAGAGAGAGAGAGAGAGAGAGAGATCTCTGTGGAAGATTTTTTTTTATACATTATAGGCCTAAATAGTTCGATCATCATGCATGAATTACCATTTGATTTAGAATGAGGACATATGCTACTATACATACTAGTTCATAGAGCCCTTTTTAAGTTGCACCCCTCCCCCCATAGAAAATTTGCAAGGTAATTCAAATATAAATTTGATAAATACTAATATTTGTGTCTTTCAAGACAGCGTCATATTTTTGCATGTTAAAATTAAATACTTTAAATACCGTTTTATTTTAAAAGACTTTCACAGACAATATACAGTAGATATATTTAAAAATACACATAATTTGTTTTGATGCTCTGCTGAAAATCGTATATAGAACAATATATAGTAAATGGGAAAACTTGAAAACCGAAAAGTAAGATTAAATGTTTTTGAGAAAGATGATCGTTGTATTTATTTCTTTTGTTTAAGGGGGCGGGACTAAGCCAATTAGAATTTAAAACGCTCGCCCGATGCACAGTCAGTCTGGGGTCGATCCCCGTCGATTATTTCTCGCTCCAGTCAGTGCACCACGACTGGTGTACCAAAGGCGTTGGTGTGTGTTATCCTGTCTTATGATGGTGCATATAAAAGATCCCTTGCTACTAATGGGAAAATATAGCGAGTTTCCTCTCTAAGACAGAATTACCAAATGTTTGACATCCAATAGCCGATAATTAATAAATCAATATGCTCTAGTGGTGTCGTTAAACAAAAATAAAATTATGTATATAATATTTAAGCACGCCGTCCTGGACATAGACCGCAGTTCTATCAGGGTGTGTCCGTCTAGAGCCTGAATGGTATTTGTTTACACCTCCACACAAAGACAATAAAACTCGCTGTGGGTTGGAGCCAGTAGTGGAATGCGAACTCGATACCTGTCGCCTTGGCCTTATGTCCCCATTACATCACGGCCCCGGTGTCGATATCATTTGTTTAGCCAATGAAGTAAACGAATACACAAAGGTCACGGGTCATAGGTAGACCTACTTTAGTATCAGATAGAAGTGGAAGACTGGGACGTTGAGAGCGGAGCGAGGTTTCGACCACACCAAAATGATGAAAACACAGCATATGGTGCCAGACGGAAGCGGGACTGGGTTGTCACAGGTATGTTTTTGGTGTTAGTGTTTGACTGTACGTGTTTAGTTCTAAAAACATAGATTTTTATGATCTATTTTGAATAAAGGTTGACCGAGTCGACTCCGAAATGGTGGCTTCTAATATGGATCAGCTGTGTATCGATAAACATTTATGTCAGTATCGTCTTGCAGAAGTGTGGAGAGAAACCATTTCTGTGTCAGATTGTAGTATTCAGTTTATTTAGAAATAATTTCCATGTGACAGGCATTTGTTTTGTTTATTAGTTACTAGATTTTGGTTGTAAAATCTCGAAGTGCACTTAAATGATCTTGTGATCTGCCCCGGAAGTAGGTCATGACACATGCTCACAGCAAAACCTCCGGTTACGTCACTTCAGCGCCTGCGCACTTGTATTTTGGTGGCGTTTTTATTCTGCTGATTCACGTACATGCAAGCGGAAGAGAGAAATTTCAACAAAAGATTCAACTTACGTGGTTTTAATATGGTTTTGTGAAACTGATTTGGTATTCCCTATAACTCTTTTAAAATGGTGGTATGAGGGACAATATTTTAGTGAACTTATGTGTATTGATCACGTACACTGTAAGTTACAGGGCTTTGTCTGAACTGGATCCAGTTCTATTTTTAGAATTGACTGACAAGCATGGAACAGTAACCAGTCTAAAAACAAAAAACATTGTTAAAGGTGTAACTTTACCTTGTGTTTTTTGAGTTGAAACAAAATGATTATTAAACAGTATTTCACTGACGGATTAATTCAGATAGCTATTATTCTAAGTTTACTTAGAACAGATCTTAATAACTATCTCCACAGCAATTTAATAAACTACCCCGAAGTTCAAGATGTGATCTTGGGACAAAGCATAGCCTATGCACCTTCAAATTTTCATAACCATTTCAACATTTTAAATAGCCTTAGTGGCAGTGTGCACCCGAAAAGTGTGGATCATGAATACTTTTCATCTATATTTCAAGAAGTTCGCAGTCTTCCAAGGTTTCAACGATTTTATGGACTTAGTACAAACATAGATGCGTTTTTGCTCGAGACAAACCTAGGATTATCGTCCAGTAGTGTGCAGCATAGTTCGTCGTCAGGTGGTCAAGGTTCTAGTGAAGAACAAAATGTCAATGCAGCAGTTGATAATCTCTCTTCATCGGAAGTACATGAAGAATCAAACGCAAATGATAGAACAGAGGAAATCTCAAGTGATGAGGTTTTGAACAATGATTCGCACGCCGCTGGGGCAGTTTCGTTTTCGTCTAGTCTGTTAGGAAGTAATCCCACTGAAGAGGTAATATGGTACTGTGGGAAAAACAAGTGATATTGTTTCTTACAATGTTTCTTAGTACTGAATGTACATGTATGTTGAATTTGTTTTAATACTTTTATCTTTTTACACTAGCCATCCACTTAGTTTGTATATTCCCACAGAAATACATGATCATTTACTAATTTTGTTTAGTGGTATATTAAATAGGTATTACATGAAACACAAAGTTTCGCCAATTTATCTATTAAACTTCAAAACTGGCAGGTAAAACCAGTTATTTTCTAATTAAATGTACTAAAATTATTTCGCCAACTTAAAATAAAATTTGCCAATTGTTTTTAAAATTTGCAACTGCCAGAGCTAGCCTTGTGGGGGGGGGGGGGGGGGTGGGGTGGGTGTGTGTTATAGCAAAAGCACCGTGTCAAAATGGTCCCAAGCAAAAACGGAACCTAGTGTTGGCTGAAACAACACCAAATATTTTAAAATATATGATTAAAATGGAATCGGAATCATTGCAAGTTTAGAACGATGATATGCTCAATAAAACATTATTGGGAAATAGCTGGGTTTTGTATTTTTGGACAAAAATTGACAAAATGTGTTTTTACACCCAGAGCTAGCCCTGTGTAATTTGACAGGAAAGACCGACGTCATATAACCATAATTAAAATGTGTTGAGTGCGTCGTTAAGTAAAACATTTCCTTCCTTCCTTCCTTGACAGGAAAGCATCTAATGTCATCTTATTGGAAGTTTTAAAAATTAATTTTTCTTGTTAAAATGTTTCAGGATTTGGATTTAATTGAAGTTCTGTGGCGACAAGACATTGATCTGGGTGTTGGTAAAGATGTTTTCGATGTTGATCTTCGGAAAAAGCTTGAACAGGAGCGAGAACTTGAGCTGCAACAACAGCGTGCAAAGGTTTGTGCTTTTCTTTTTGTCTTCCTCAGGGCTCTAGTCCGGTGATTGTTTTCATGTTTAAATACAAGCACTGCACGGGGCTCGAGTCCGGTGATTGTTTTCATGTTTAAATACAAGCACTGCACGGGGCTCTAGTCCGGTGATTGTTTTCATGTTTAAATACAAGCACTGCGCGGGGCTCTAGTCCGGTGATTGTTTTCATGTTTAAATACAAGCACTGCACGGGGCTCTAGTCCGGTGATTGTTTTCATGTTTAAATACAAGCACTGCACGGGGCTCGAGTCCGGTGATTGTTTTCATGTTTAAATACAAGCACTGCGCGGGGCTCGAGTCCGGTGATTGTTTTCATGTTTAAATACAAGCACTGCGCGGGGCTCTAGTCCGGTGATTGTTTTCATGTTTAAATACAAGCACTGCACGGGGCTCGAGTCCGGTGATTGTTTTCATGTTTAAATACAAGCACTGCACGGGGCTCGAGTCCGGTGATTGTTTTCATGTTTAAATACAAGCACTGCACGGGGCTCTAGTCCGGTGATTGTTTTCATGTTTAAATACAAGCACTGCACGGGGCTCGAGTCCGGTGATTGTTTTCATGTTTAAATACAAGCACTGCGCGGGGCTCTAGTCCGGTGATTGTTTTCATGTTTAAATACAAGCACTGCGCGGGGCTCTAGTCCGGTGATTGTTTTCATGTTTAAATACAAGCACTGCACGGGGCTCGAGTCCGGTGATTGTTTTCATGTTTAAATACAAGCACTGCACGGGGCTCGAGTCCGGTGATTGTTTTCATGTTTAAATACAAGCACTGCACGGGGCTCGAGTCCGGTGATTGTTTTCATGTTTAAATACAAGCACTGCACGGGGCTCGAGTCCGGTGATTGTTTTCATGTTTAAATACAAGCACTGCACGGGGCTCGAGTCCGGTGATTGTTTTCATGTTTAAATACAAGCACTGCGCGGGGCTCTAGTCCGGTGATTGTTTTCATGTTTAAATACAAGCACTGCACGGGGCTCTAGTCCGGTGATTGTTTTCATGTTTAAATACAAGCACTGCACGGGGCTCGAGTCCGGTGATTGTTTTCATGTTTAAATACAAGCACTGCACGGGGCTCGAGTCCGGTGATTGTTTTCATGTTTAAATACAAGCACTGCACGGGGCTCGAGTCCGGTGATTGTTTTCATGTTTAAATACAAGCACTGCACGGGGCTCGAGTCCGGTGATTGTTTTCATGTTTAAATACAAGCACTGCACGGGGCTCGAGTCCGGTGATTGTTTTCATGTTTAAATACAAGCACTGCACGGGGCTCGAGTCCGGTGATTGTTTTCATGTTTAAATACAAGCACTGCACGGGGCTCTAGTCCGGTGATTGTTTTCATGTTTAAATACAAGCACTGCACGGGGCTCGAGTCCGGTGATTGTTTTCATGTTTAAATACAAGTACTGCACAGGGCTCTAAAAATTGCAAAAGCGATAGTTTTGTTTGTGCATCACTTGCATTTATAAGTATAATTTACGTAGTCCGGTGTTTACTTTCATATGTGCGTGAAGAAAAAAAAAGAGATTAAAGGTAAAATTATCCATTTGTAGGATCCAGGTCCTGGTGCATGATTGTTCTAATTCAAATCCTTCCTGCGTTCATATATTTCTAACTGATTACATAATCAAAAGTTGATCGGTTGTTGCCAACAATTTATGAGTTTCGATGATGGAATGCAACCGATTCCCAACACTACTGCTGCCAAAAAGAATTTTTTGGGTATGGCGCTATGGAATTGAACGCAGCCACAGTGTGTGTGTGTGTGTGGGGGGGGGGGGGGGGTGCCCCCAGAAAGAAAATGGTTTAAGTTTATGGTTAGGGTGAAGAAAATCATACAGTAATGATAAGGGTAATTAATTTTGTCAAAATGTAAACTTAAAAAAAAAAGTTGGGTATGGTGCCATACCTGTTTTACCCTCTGACTGCACGTGGCAATACATTGTCTTCATGTATCATACCATAATTTTATTTCAGAAAACAAATTAAAGCTCTAAAATGTATTTGTCATATATTACATTTAAATACTGACAGTATTCAGGGAACATTTTGTTCAGTATCGCGTCGCGATTCGCTGTGCAAGTTTCAGTGATCGCTATACAATTTTAAAGCATTAACCAGTAGTTGCTAATCAGTTTTCAATTGCCTAGAAATACCGCTAATCAAGATTTTGAAAACAATATTCCCTGGTATTTCAATTTGATTAATATCACAAATCACAATACTTTTTAAAGGTTTTACTTTATGCAAATGTTTTTTTTTTAAATACATGTATGGACATTATTTGTATTAATTTGTACTATTTTATTTGATGTTTACTAGGAAAAACAAGAAGAATTGTTACGGAAGAAGAAGGAAGAAGAGAGACGTCAGTTGAATCAACAATGGCTGTCACAGAACTTCATGCAGGATGGTGAAACCGGTAAATATACCCTGTGTATTCATACAAATAGGCTGCTGTTTGGACCAGATGAAATTGGTTCACAATGTATTATAAATACACAGGGCTCGAACGTAACAACAGCAGTTGACGTCATTGAGATATAATTTGCCATAGGTCTGGAGCATCACTGAAGGTACTTTTGTCACATTGCACAGGGGTGCAGAAATGAAAAATATTTCATTAGCCAGTCGGACTAGTACCAACTAAAATCTACTAGCCAAAATTTGTAGTAGTCTGCCAGAAATTGATTGACAAATCATTTCTTTGATATAGATTTACAAAATTCAAATGATATCCCGCAAATATTTAACCAGGGCTAGCTCTGGCACTTGCCAAATTCACCAATTGTGAATTTTGAAAGCAGTTGGAGAATTTTATTTTAATTTGACGAAATAATTTTATGTAATAATTGACATTTTTTAGAAGTTTAATAGACAATTTGGCAAAATGTTTTGCTCACCCAGAGCTAACCCTGTTAACAGAACCATCTATTCAAAACCGGCAACATAATTTGAATGTAAACAAGCCATTTCTATGTAGTATTGACCTTAGAACGACTGTTGCCCAGGAGTGTCGTGCTTACGCAATTGATTATTTGGAACTCCGAAGTCATCTATTGTCAATGATGTACATGCATTCTATATTTTTTCATCGTTGTGAACAGTTTGTTTGAATGTTTTTAAATTCTGGCATGCCCGATGCACTGTCGCGGATCGATAAAAAGTCAGATAAAAACAGATGCCTGTCTTGTCTGGTTGTTACATTTTTTAACTAGTCCGTCAGAATTTTTAATTGCATTTGGCGAGTGGGCGAGTACTTTCTGCACCCCTGTCGAATGTTAACTTGTTGGTCACCTTCACATGTATTTCCATTTTGAAATAATACAGTTTGTTTGTAAAATACATGCACATTGTAATATTTCAGGGCTCAAACTTAACGACAGCACTGACAGTCATTGCTGTAGTTGCAGTATGATTAGCTGTCGGTCAGGGGATTCACAGATGGTGGTTTTTTGCCAACGGATAAAAATTATTAACGTCGGTTGAAGGGACTATTTTTAGTTTTTATATTTGTTGCAAATGTGACCAATTTAAAATTGCCGTAGGCAGACTCAAAATTGGCATCGGTGAGCATTTTACCTACGGCAAAAACATTTCAAATTCTTAAGTTCGAGCTTTGGTCCCATATTTTTGAAGCAATCTTAGCCTACGGAATCGTAAAACCATCGTAAGCTATGATGTCACTATGGTGTCTGCTGTAGTGACGTCACAACCTACAGTAGTTTTATGATTTTGTAGCACTAAGATGGCTTCTGAAATAGGTATTTAGTAAGTGTAACTGTTTGGATGTAATATTATCTGGACATGTAATTCAAAATATTATCTTGAATTTGACAAGAAAAATTACGAAATATAATCTTGTTGACAGCTTTGCTTATTATTGTCCTGTCTTGAAGGTGTGTTTTGTGTGACATAATTTTGTCTGTGTTTACAGGTGAGTGGGTACCACTGGATACGCCTGCTGGAGGGCTGCAGACTGATATCTTCAGTGCATCAAATGTTGCTGTAAGTATTGGTGTGATTGTAGATGTTTGAATCTTTGATTTTTTTTTTTTATAGTGGCCTCTGTAAAGTTACTGTAATGGACTGCTGGTAGATGGGGAGTATGGTGCCTCTTAACAATGCCAGAAGTAACCACTGGACACTTTCTGAAATGGTCAGACTTTCAACTGTCACGACAGGGTTTTGGCTAACTTAATGGTTGCGTCATGATTTCCCTCACTTCCAACTTACGATGGGTGTGCTCAGATTAACAACTAATCAGTCATGGAAGATGTATACAACAAGAATAGAGTTGTACAAGTGCTGAGACTAGCAATTGGACAGTCGTGAGATTGAAGAATGAACCAACTCTGTCATGACAGTTGGTAGTCTGAGCCTGGCAAAAGCTTTTGAAAAAACATGATGTGGAACAGGTGGTCACAAGAGATCAGCACGTGTCATGTTTGGAGAGACGAGAACTAGTTTGCGGAGGTGGACAGCATTAATAAATAAATATTATTTTCCTTTCTTTTTTAACTGTCAATATTTTGACCTTTGACCTACATGTATAAATTCACAAACTACATGTGCTGTATATTAACTTGTGACTGATGTGTGATGTTCTTTGCAGGAGAATTTCTCACTTGAGGAAGCACTCGAAATTTTGTCTTCTCCGGCTGGCCAGGAGAAAGTGGACAGCTTTATACCGAATGGAAACAGTACGCAGTTACTGGACAGCCTACCAGTAACACCTCTACCAGCGCCACCAGCCCAGCCCATCCATTACTTTGGGAACTACATTGAAGAAGGCGCACAGCACCCCAATCAATCCAATCAGGTCAGTCAAAGATGAAATAACTGATGCTGATTATCTCTCTATATCAGATGACAGGATTTAGCTCAGTTCATTGAGTGCTTACTTGAGATGCTTGGGTCGCAGTATCGAACCACCTCGGTGGATCCATTCAATTGATAGGGGTTTTCTCGTTCCAGCCAGTGCACTACAACAGGTCAAAGGCCGTGGTATGTGCTTTCCTGTCTGGGAAAGTGCATCTAAAAGATCCCTTGCTGCATTTGGAAAAATGAAGTGGGTTTTATCTGTTGACTACGAAAGGAAATGGAAAGGAAATGTTTTATTTAACAATGCACACAACACATTTTATTTACAGCTATATGGTTATGGACCACACAGATATTGAGAAGAAACCCGCTGTCACCAGTCAAGAGAGGAAACCTGCTACTCTTTTCGATTAGCAGCAAGGGATCTTTTATATGTGCCATCCCACAGACAGGATAGCACATACCACAGCCTTGTGAGCACTGTACCACTGAGCTATGTCCTGCCTCCCGATGGCTACGATTCAGAATTACCAACTTTGACATCCAATAGCCATTGATTAATTAATCGTAATATACACTATAGTGAGCGAATTGTCCAAGAACAATTTTTGGTTGTGGACGATTAGTCTCGAGTTCATCAGTGGACGAAACGTCCAGAGGACGAATCATCTGCATCCCCACTAGCCATAGGATCAGTGATTTTAAAAATGTACTAGCCATGATTAAAAATTCAGTAGCCCTACTTTAAATAAATACAATTTTACTGATAGTAATAATCACATATGTCACCTAAAGAGGGAGAGAGGGCTTAAAAATCCTAAGATTGGGGGTGGAAAGAGGTGGCAGGATATTAATTTTTTCAAAATATGTAAATGCAGCATTTGAACAGGGTTTTTTTTTCCTCTAGCCGTCGGGCTAATTATAGTAGTTATTTACTAGCCTGACACTGAATATCACTAGCCATGGGAGTGGGGCTACAATAATCTAGAAGACCTGTGGGAACGACATTGCTGTGCAAACACTTTCAAAGGCCAGAATCGTTTTCTAAAATCAGTTTACATTTACTGACTAAAACCTGCCTTCTTTGCCATCATAAGCTTTGGTCATAGTGGACTTATGATGTGGTGTGTGATGTCACAAGGGAGGAAACTCTGTAGGATCTGTCAGCATGAACCCCTGACTTTGACTGTGTTAAACTGATTGACATGCTGAGTGGTGAGTAATGGTTGATAGCACTGCCACACAGTCATGCCGTGAAGTGAGGTAACAACTCACTACCAGTGTCACACACTCACAGAGAGCAATGAAACGACAGTTAATACAACAGGCACATGATGTTGACAAACATATCGCTACTCAGCCGTCAGTCCTGATGAAGGATATTTACCGAACAACAGGGAAGTTCTCGTTCTGTTGGGATACGCTGGATGGAAATACGTAGCTGGCAATACACGGTTTGAAGTGGTTCTAAGCTCTACAGCTTTCAGAGATAACATTCTTATAAACATTATCTTTGTATTTTCAGAGATAATATTCTTATAATATTATCATTTATATTCTCAGAGATAACACTCTTATAAACAACAACATCTTATATTTTCAGAGATAACACTGTTGTAATATTATCATTTGTATTCTCAGAGATAACACTCTTATAAACATTATCTTTGTATTTTTACAGATAACATTCTTATAATATTATCATTTATATTCTCAGAGATAACACTCTTATAAAATTATCATTGTAAAATTTGTTCAGATACTTTTGTTTAAATCCGTAACCTTTAGACCTGCCTTGGTGGCGTCGTGGTTAGGCCATCTGTCAACAGGCTGGTAGGTACTGGGTTCAGATCCCAGTCGAGACATGGGATTTTTAATCCAGATACCGACTCCAAACCCTGAGTGAGTGCTCCGCAAGGCTTAATGGATAGGTGTAAACCACTTGCACCGACCAGTGATCCATAACTGGTTCAACAAAGGCCATGGTTTGTGCTATCCTGCCTGTGGGAAGTGCAAATAAAAGATCACTTGCTGCTAATCGGAAAGAGTAGGTCATGAAGTGGCGACAGCAGGTTTCCTCTCAAAATCTGTGTGGTCCATAACCATATGTCTGACGCCATATAACCGTAAATAAAATGTGTTGAGTGCTTCGTTAAATAAAACATTTCTTTCTTTGTTTCCTTAACCTTTAGACTATTGGATTAATTTTTGACAAAAACCATGTTGAGTGGGTACAAGACATCTTTTATTTTAGCCAGGCTTGATGTAGCTTAGTGGTAGAGCACTCACGTGAGGTGTGATTGCAGGATCAGACCACCTCTGTGGATCCATTCAACTGATCCATTCTCTCGTTCCAACCAGTGCACCACAGACAGTAGTATGTGCTATCCTGTCTGGGATGGTGCATATAAAAGATCCCATGCTACTAATGGAAAAATGTAGCAGATTTCCTCCTTAAGACTGTGTCAAAATTACCAAATGTTTGACATCCAATAGCTGATTAATAAATCAATGTGCTCTAGTGGTGTCGTTAAACAAAACAAACATTTAACTGTCTTAGTGCTACAAAATAGTAAAGTTGTCATAGGCTATGATGTCAATATGATGTGTGCTATAGTGATGTCATAGCTTAGGATGGTTTTACGATTTTGTAAAGCTAAGATAGCTTCGAAAATATGGTCCCAGTCTATGGGAAAACTTGCATTAAAAAGATGACTTGCTGCTTCCCCGATCAGAGTAGTCTGGTCACAGCAGGCATCATCTCATTCTCTCAATTGTCCAGATGTCAAAGTAATCGTATGTTAAGACACCAAATAGCTGTAGTTTAAAATGTGCCGAGGTGTTGTTATAGACATTATTATATGAGCTTTTGTGTCATACTGATTTTACGAAACAAGTGTGGATTCTTGTATTGCCTGAGCGTAAAATTGGTACGATTCACATGCGAGTGTAATAATTTCTTTATTGTCCATAATATTATCTTTAGTAATAAAAGTCTAGGACCATGTCAAACCATTCCAAACCTAACTAGAAAGAGACTAGAAAACAAAGTCGTTTTCAGAAATGATGTCATTTTGGTAAGCGATAATACAAAGCTTTGACTTTGGAAGCTGCGTTATGTTATGACATCACTTCTCAAAATTACGTCATTCGTTGTGCACTTGAAAAATCATTATGACACACGTATGTCATACTAGTTATATTTTCCTGTATGTCTTGACCTATGTGGATAATAAAAACAAATATTCTCTTCTTTTTCCCCTGTTTTAGATCCTTAACCATATGTCTGACACCATATAAACTAAATAAAATGTGTTGAGTGTGTCATTAAATAAAACATTTCATTCCCTGTTTTAGCCACAACAGCTCCACACCCTACAGAATGTTGAACGACAGGACAGCTTCCTCGAGTGTCTGGCAGACCTGCTGGACTTCAATAACCTGACTCAGGAAGACCTTGATGCGACGAGAAGCCCCGATTCCGAACTCCTGCCTAATGCATGCCACGTGAACAGCACTGATGTGCTGCTACAGAACGCCACGATGCCGACACCTGCCGCTAACACCACCCTGCCGTCTCCGATGGCTGTCAGCATGGGCCTGCCACTGCCCACCAGTAACAACAGTAACAACGCATCGTGCATGCAGCAACTCAATGATACAGGTTAGTGATGTGTAGAACTGACTTGAGACTGCCAACCTTAGTAGTGTTTTCAGTAGAAATTTGGCACGGCATGGTAGACAACACTTTTGAGGCATTTTCACCATTTCCAGGGCACTTTTTTCATTAAAGACAAAAAAAAATGTAATTAAGGTGCTTGCTTTAATAAATGAATGGCAAAATGTGTAACAGGCGTGTTTTACTAATTAATAATACATTTCTGAGTGTTTTATAAAAGCAATTTTAGAATTAATTATTGAAAGCTCTAGGCTTGTTTAATCTCAGGGCAGCATGGCGCTGGTTAAGGCAAGATGGTACTTGGCTATTGAAGCATGGTGCTGCACCATGCTAAAACGAGCTAGGGAAAACACTACTTACTTTTTAGGCAGTGTAAAATATTTTAGACTATTACAGCTCTTTTTTTTTTCTTTTTTTAACTATTAACTAGCCTCACTATGACCAGAAAGTTTGCTTACTTCCTCATAATGAACAAAATCTTTCACATCAATATCCAAAGAACGAATTAAAAAAAAGAGTTTAATTTAAACATTTTAAAAAAAGCAGACAAAATTATGACTCTCCTGCTAAAAATCAAAGAAAGAGGTGGCTAATAATCAGACCTAGCTTCGTCTCTGTACTACAGGGTTCGAAATAATCGCCCATCAGGTCAGAGTGTTTAACGTGCACATTCAGAACAAGCTGTTGTAGCGCACGCGTGTCCTGGGCACAGTGGCCCATGAAAAGTAGTCCCATTTTGTAGACCTAGTTGATGATATAAATATGCACCTGGTAATTTTGTTTTTAAATCGTAGGTCGTTTTTCAGGAAACATCTCATCATCTATTTAGCGGAGTCTGAGTTCATGATTCTGTTACATTTTAATTTTATAATGCTCTAAGATATATCTCTGAGGTCTCTAATTTTCCACACACTTTCCCCCACCGTCCACTCACCCATGCTGTCCATTTCAGGCAGGTAATATCATCTTTTACAAGGCCGTATTGTTTTTGGCCTGCTATTTTAATAAAATAACCGCACTCCATATTTTGCTTCCTATTTCGAACCCTGATTTAATACTGTCAAAAGTGTAGATGTTTTTGTTAAGCATTTAATTAACTAGTAAAAAAGCCCAAACATATTTGTTTCAGAATTTCTATCACAAGCAGAGAATTTCAGCTCCACTGTTCCTGCTGTTGGGAGTTTTGAATCATTGGACTGGGAGGCTGAAGACATCTTTTCCAACGTGACTGCGATGAATCAGTCGGACAATCTGAGCAGTGTAGCCGATCTCGTACTACCCGAAGAGGCCATCCATGCAGGTAACGTTTTCTTTAACAGACCTCTGTTTGCGGAGAGTGAGGGGTGTCTGAAGGAATTTGACACTGGGGCAGGCCTCCCAGACCTCCTATATTTCCTATATTTTTTATAGGATCCTATGAAACTCCTATATTGAGATTCATTTCCTATATTTGACTCAATTGCTTTGCCAAAATTTGATGAGGTAGTAGATGGTATCTTGTGTACATACACACGGTAAGAACATACCATTAATAATGTAAATGTCTTTAGAAATCCGTGTAAAATGCCGGTAATCATGATAATCGGACCAAAGTTTCCTATAAAACTCCTATATTTGACCTCAAAATTCCTATAACGCTCCTATATTTTGGTATGCAAATTCCTTTATTTCCTATATTTTAATATGTACAAGTGGCTGGGAGGCCTGCTGGGGTGGCAGAGAGGGCGGGTGTGGCAGAGACAGCTCCCTCTTGTAGATGGTGCTGCAGCGGTGTGCCCGCCTGAAATATTTTCAACAATATCTACTTTCGGCCGATATTGTCAGAATATTAATCAGAAAGAACACTAAAATATGCACAAGTAGGTAATGTTCACGTGACGCGTAGCACGCTTAGAATTTTCTGAAAGGTGTCAGTCGCGATTCCTTATAACTTAAAAACTTGTATTATACTAGCATCTGCAGTTAGCGAACGCAATGTCCACTAAACGTCCACAATTGGCGATAATTTGTTTTAAGGAAAATTAAGACATTATTTTAAAAAAAAAAGGAAATTTATTCTTCGGGGATATCTAAAGCCTTGATTAGTGATATAAAAGAAACATGTGCTGTTTGGTTGCAGGTCTCCAGTCGGTGGATATGATGGAAGCTTCATCCAGTGTGACCCCGGATCTGCTGCTCGACGAAGTCAGTGAAGATTCGGCCATAGAGTCCATGGGCAGCGCATCACCATTGCAGGTGGGTCATACTTCTATACTTTCCGAGGGTGGGACGTAGCCCAGTGGTACAGCGCTCTCTTGATGCGCGGTCGTTGTGAGATCGATCCCTGTCGGTGGTCCCATTGCACTATTTCTCGTTCCAACCAATGCACCACGACTGGTATATCAAAGGCTGTGGTATGTACTACTCTGTCTGTGGGATGATACATATAAAAGATCCCTTGCTGCTAATCGAAAAGAGTAGCCCATGAAGTGGCGACAGCGGGTTTCCTCTCTCAATATCTGTGTGGTCCTTAACCATATGTCTGACGCCATATAACCGTAAATAAAAATGTGTTGAGTGCGTCGTTAAATAAAACATTTCTTTCTTTCTATACTTTCCTTTTTAACCTTCTGACTACTGCCGTCTAGATATCTCACCCAATCTCGCCAGTACTGTACACCGCATACAGTACTTTCACTCATTGATATCTCCCGCCGTTTTGCACACGGCACTGACCGGAAATAGTAATAGAACAATACTGATTGAGACTAATCTTGATAATGGCTGCTTTAGTTATTTTCTTTTTGCTTAAGACATACCTGAACATTTTGAGTTTAAAAGGTGCTTTTTGGCGAGTATTTTTTTATTGATAATTTTCAAGAATTGATAGCTGATTGTGACAGCTAATTTGATAATAAATTTAACAGTTTTACCAACATAGAAAATCACAAATTGGATATGCATCATGGTGAGAAAACCCCAAATAATGGTCTTAAATACTGGACTTTTGGCCACACATGCGTGTTAGTAAACTCGACTTTATCGATTTCCCTAATTTTAATCAACATTAACTGTTGTAAAATACTAAAATTATAATGAAACCCCAGAAAAATCCTTTCGAAGACTATACATCAAAATTACCAAATATCTGACATCCAATAGCCGATGATTAATAAATCTATGTGCTCTAGTGGTGTTTTTGAACAAAACAAAGATGCTAAACAGCCATAGTGTAAAATGTACTAAGGTGTCGTTAAAACAAGTACAGTCGAATCCCGTTGACTCAAACCCCGTTGGTGCTCGAGAAAGTGTCAACATTCGTTCAACTATGTGTAAGTGTAACTCGGGACTTATTCAATCTTACTTTAGTGATAAAGACATTTTGAAACCATGTAATAAATTTATTTTGTATCGCACATATGTGCAATATGGACCAGAACTTTTAAATGGGGAATTCCCTTCTTTTTTACTGCAGTTAGCACCTTTTATTTACTGACGTCATATATGATTTACAAATGACGTCATATCGTATTTAAAACATCACACAAGGCTGCCGCAGAGTATTATTCTTAGCGTTACGTAAATCCATGAAATGAGTTTTGATAATAGATTTAACAAAGTGTTGTTATGACGTTAAATTAAAAACTGTTTCTATAAAACATAAAAGAAAGTATGTAATAAATACAGAACTTCACATACGTTGTTTTCGCTTCCTATTTATTGCACTCGTTTATTATGTGAACGAACATACCACTCGACAGCTACACGGTCTTGGGGTATATATTCTTTCGCAAAGTAAACTTGTAAAGTAAAGTAATGTGAAGTTCGGTATATGTATTCCTCTTTCCCCCTCCACCAATATTAATTAAGATTGTTTTTATTTGTGTGTGTAGCATGACATGGAAACGGTGGATGGTCTGGAGGGAGCCACTGGAGGGAGTGACTACGGCACTGGTAGCCCCACCTACAGCAAGTCTTCTAAGTTCGAGCCGGAGGATTTCCGCTACTCCTACAGCTCGTACAGTGACTCCGAGTCGCCAAACACCAACTGTTCCACCTCGTCCAATGACACGGACTTCAACCGACCGTCGAGCGGACCGCCGAAACACGTCAAACACAACCACACGTACCCACTCCAGCCGGGCGAGTCTCCCAGGGAGGTGAAGGCTTACACCAAGGTGGAAAAGTCTAAACACAAAGGACCATACAGCAGGTGGGGCTAATAACACAGTAAATATTGTAAATGGAGGTGTGTGTGTGAGGGAGATGTGTGGGTATAAATTATGCTTTGTTTGTACCAAATGTCAAATTGTGAAATTTATATGCATGCATGTACTGTCCAGGAGCCATTCAACTGATTGGGTTTTTTCTTGTTCCAACCAGTGCCCCACAACTGGTCAAAGGCTGTGGTATGTGCTTTCCTGTCCGTGGGAAAGTGCATATAAAAGATCCCTTGCTGCTTAAGAAAATTTATCGGGTTTTCTCTGATGGCTATGTGTCAGAAATACCAAATGTTTGACATCCAATAGCAGATGATTAATCAATGTGCTCTAGTTGTGTCGTTAAACAAATCAAACTTTACCATTTATTTTTCAGTCTATTTCTCATTCCAGCCAGTGCACCATGACTGGTACACTCATCATCCGATTGTATTTTGCCCTATGACAACCAGTGCCCCACGACTGGTATTTCTCGTTCTGGCCAGTGCACCATGACTGGTACACCCATCAACCCATTGTGTTTTGCCCTATGACAACCAGTGCTCCACGACTGGTATTTCTCGTTCCGGCCAGTGCACCATGACTGGTACACCCATCAACCCATTGTGTTTTGCCCTATCACAACCAGTGCCCCACAACTGCTATTTTAAAGGTTGTGCTGTGTGTGGGAAAGTGCTATAAAAGATCCCTTGCTGATAATGGAAATTATTAAATGTTTCTACATCCTGATTCCAGTATTATTTAATCGGTGTGCTCTTTCTTGTTGTTGTGTTAAACAAAGACAAACTTAACTTTATACCCAAGATAAACAATATTCACACATTACAATATAACCATTGTTTTCATGTTCCCCTTGCAGAGATGAGAAGCGCGTGTGCGATCTGAACATTCCGTTCACGGCCAGTCGGATAATCAATGCGCCCGTGGAGGAATTCAACGAGATGATGTCCAAGTACAAACTGACCGAGCCGCAGACACAGCTGATCCGCGACATCCGCCGCCGTGGAAAGAACAAGGTGGCCGCCCACAACTGCCGTAAGAGGAAGATGGGGATCCTGATGACTCTGGAGGACGAACTGGATGAGCTGAAGGACGCGAAGGAAAAGCTGGAGCGGGAGCGCTACTACATCGACAAGCAGACGCGCGAGATGAAGGAGAAGTTCAGCTACATGTACCGAGAAATCTTCAACTCACTGCGCGACGAGCATGGGAATCCCTACGACGCTAATGAGTACTCGCTGCAACAGTCGAGCGACGGGAACGTGTTCCTGGTGCCGCGCACCGTGCCCTCGGACGACAGCGCCATGAAGACCGGGAAGAAGAGGAAGAATGATAAGAAATAGAAAAGGAAAACATTTGTGGCATTGTTAACACGATCTCTTTATTCATGAAGCTGAAACTCTTTGCAGTGATATTTGTTATGGTAATTTATGATAATCTTTTTTTTCTTCTGAAAAGTTAACAGAAAGTGATTTTTTTTTTTTTTTTTACAGAATTGGAATTTTGGTTTGGTTTTCGTTGATGTCACAAATAAGATAGACTTACCTGTCCAGGACCCATGCTTATAAAACTTTTAAAGAGTCCAGGCTCGATCTCTAATGACGTCTTGGACTTCCAATAAAGTGTTGAGTCTATAGACTCTAAAAAAGTTTTATAAGCACCAGGCCAGAGATATCATGTCATGTCATGTAACTTGCAGCAAACAACCATTAACACCATCATGTCTAAATAGCATATCGTTTCGTCTTGTCACTATTCCTGGTTCTGTTTGATGTGGGGGTGGCTGATACATGCTACAATAATCAACTGCGTAGTCGATATCTCTCGTAGCACATGGAGGATCCTTGTTTTCGCATTTATTGTAGAACTGACCACCATCTGTTACGACCTGTTAACTGATGTGCAGTAGTAATACATTGATCTACAGTTTCACCAAACTTGAATGTGAATACATTACCCTGTGACCTTAATATTTCATTTTGACCTGACCCACATTTTTAATTTTTCCTCGACATGAACTCCATTATTCATTCGACCTGACATGAACTTCATTATTCATTTGACCTGACATCATCTTCATTATTCATTCGACCTGACATGAACTCCATTATTCATTTGCTCTGACATGAACTTCATTATCCATTCGACATGACACATGACCTTCATCATTCATTCAACTTGACCTGACATGCATTTTTTCATTTGATCTGACCTGCATATATCATTTGACCTGTCTGTCATGTAAATGACCTTGACCTAACCTGTATTTGTCCCTCAAAGATGTACTCTGTGAGTATTAATCTCAAGTTAGATGAAGAAATATCTGAACTTCAGTTTGCAGCGATGACATGTTAAACTTTAAAATCTTCCAATCGTTGATCTACATTGAATTCTAAACATCCATTTATCGTGTGGGACAAGTCCCTGTCCATCTTTTTACTTGTTCCGTCTTAAGTGTGCCATTCCCGTCCAAATGTGTCGGTTGAAAGAGTCCGGCAATATTTAAATTGTCTGTCATGGAACATTAAAGAGTCTTGTTTGATAGAAACAAAACTGCCCAAAATCATACAGTGTTAATTTAATGCATGACTGGTCATTGTACATTTTAGAATTTTCAGTTTTAACACTTGTTTTGACAGACAAGTTGTCAGAATAATTTATTGGTCCTACACCAGGCTTTCTGCAAGAAAATAATTTCAGGGTATGTAATTAAAACAAAATAGATCACTTGCCCCTACAAGCTGGTTATAGGAGTTGAAAATATTTTGAAAATGGACACTACATTTCATATAATTTGACACCTTTTAACAGCAGTGGTCTTATTATTATCTATCTAAAAAAACATTTAAAATATATCCATTAATTTCCAAGATTTTAGGTACGTAAATTTTCTTTGTCCTGCAATTAAACAACTTGTCTTGAGCAAACAAACAAGTCTTTTTTTATTTTTTTTGTCTCTTTAATTTTTTTTTTAAATTAACAAGTCTTAATGCAGCTTCCTAATTCTCATTGGCAATGGTTAGTAGATTTTAATTGTTTTTGTAATAGCAGTTGTCAGGGACAACCAGTTGAATGCTTAAAGAAGCATTAATCTTGTTTTCTTACGGTCAGGTTAACTATTCACGAAAAGAGAGGGAAAAAATCCAAGTTTCCGACAGTTTTCATTTGGTCTCTTTCAAACCAAATTAGAACGATGGTGGAAATTTCTCTGTTCAATAAAATGAGCATTAATTGTGTTGTGGGACTATGTATTAGAATTGTGTTTGGTCTTCATCGCTGCAATTGGAGATGGTGTGTTATTCCAGAGGAAAAAAAAAAAAAAAAGGAAAAAAGTGGCATTAACTGATTTAGCAAAAGCTTATTAGGTGCATTATTTGGTTTAACTGCTAATTGTAGGAATATGTGTACATTAATTCATTGTTAATAGAAGATAAATAATTTAGAGTTGATATTACCTGTATGGAAAAATTGAAACTTCACAAAGCTGTGATAAATAATGTGGCTTTTGTTTGTAACCATGTAACAAGATAGTACAGTCAAATCTGCTTAATTGCATAGCCCCGGTATGTATGTTGATGACATATTATCTGGCAGGTCTGTGGCTTTCTCAGAACTTTTCCATTCTCATGTTGGTTTTGTTTCAAGAAAAACCAACAAATGAATCAAGAGACGTTTCTTTGTGTATTTTGTAAGCTTTTGTTCCAAAAGTTGTTTTCAATATATGGAGCACAAGTTTCCTCTCTCTCTCAGATCCACGGGCCACTCTCTGAAATCCACAGGCCTGCATTGGTTGATGTCTGTTTATAAAAAAAATTGATCTGTCTATTCAGCCAACCAAGCATTCATTAGCCGAAGGGTTATATTGAAAAGCATTTTTACTTCTTTGGTTATCTGATCATGGACGTTTTCTCATGGTTTTTGATTATGTGATAAATTGAGGATGCTTGTTTTTATAAGGTTTTACTGATTTTCAGA
This sequence comes from Gigantopelta aegis, assembly GCF_016097555.1. Taxonomy (NCBI): domain Eukaryota; kingdom Metazoa; phylum Mollusca; class Gastropoda; order Neomphalida; family Peltospiridae; genus Gigantopelta; species Gigantopelta aegis. The sequence goes on along the minus strand of NC_054709.1, from coordinate 7,690,213 downwards.
AACTGTTGTTGAATGACTTTCATAAAAAAAAACATTACTGAAGTGAAGAAATTATAGACTCATAGTGAATGTCGTTTCGTAAGAATTGTTTTTGACACAGTGATTAATGTTATTGGTGTTGTGATGTTCCTGCTGGACACCCAGTATATTTTTAATGTGTTGTTAAATTTGGTTTGTTTTTAATGAATTTTAAAACCTGATCAATGTTTCTGTTCATTTCATATTTTAAGAATTGTATTATTATTTATTTTTTTGATATACATGTAGCTACTGACATCACTTGAGTTCATGTCCTTTTGCTTTCTTCAATTATAAGATTATTATATGTTTACGGCCAGGCAGTGGCATAGTGTGGACGGGACCACCAGGGCGCTTGCCCTGGGCGCAAAATTCTGGACTGGTAGAAGGGACTCTGGGAGTGCTGATGGTCTACTGGTTAGGGGGCACAATACTTGCCTTGCCCCGGGTGCTGGCAACCCACGCTACGCCACTGAAGCTAGGGTCACTTAACATATGCCCTGTTAAGTGGTTCAAGAGATAACACATTTTGTTTGTCAAAAAAAGTACTTTATTCAATTCGTGATATGGTAAATATCTTACCTTTATTTTTTCTACATAATTTGGTGGTTAACTGAATTCAGGCTATGTAGCCATAAATAGAAAATATAATTTTGTTAACTTTTACCCATCGGTAACTTCGAGTACTGAATATGTGAACTGTTAATAGTAATACAAATTGTGAATTTAGTGGTACGTTTACATGCACAACTAGGCTTACTATGTTGTGCGAAATTAGGCCCTGTGCGATAACAAAGTTGGATCACCTAATTGATACATTGAGGTATCACTAAACAACCATTCCATTGATGATGGGCCATCACATTCAGAACATCCATTGGTGTAAGTTACTGTGTAGTCACGACTAAACATTAATTTGGTTGAAATTTATTCTTCTTCTTAACATGAACAGACTCGTTCATAATATGCATAAATCGCGCCACATCTTTTGATAAGAGACATGTGATGTCATAGATACCTATGGTCTTAAAAGTTCCTATAGGATGTGTAAGGTAATAAAAATATTTGTTTTTAAAGTTGCACCCCTTATCTCTCTATCCTGTGACATTAACTACTAGATAACAAACACGGCTACAGTTCTAATAAGACTTGTGTTTTTGCCATTAACAAATGTAGGCAATTGCCTCAATGCACCTTATCTGGTCACCATTTTTGTTAGTACATTGTACAAGATAGCAGGGATTCTAGATTATGGTAGTCCCACTCCCATGGCTTGTGATATTCAATGTTGGGCTAGTAAATAACTACTATTGCCATACAAAAGTTGTCAAATGGTGCATTTAAGTCTATTTTGAAAATATGAATAGTCTGCCCCTGCTTTAGGTAAACACATCTGATTATTACTATTAGTAAAATTGTATTAAATAAAGTAAGGCTAGTGAATTTTTAATGAAGGCTGGTAAATTTTTAAAATCACTGATGACATGGCTAGTGGATTTTACAAATATTTCTAGAAGCCCTGAAAACACATAAGAGATAATCCTGCTTTAGTATGGATAACAGTATATTTTTAATGACCTATGTTGAAGGTTGCATCCAATATAAAATGAAGAATGGAATATTGTAGGAAGAAAATTAAACTTCATGATCTGGGCCCGATTTACGAAGCGATCTTGGCACTAAGATCACCTCAAAGTGCATGAGGTAGTCATGCACTTAAGATGATATTGGTGCTAAGATCACTTCATAAAAACGGAGCCAAGTTCTAAATACTTAAATTTAAAAAAGGTTTATATATACAGTATCAAAGATTGCAGATTTATAACTAAAAAAATAATATATTGATCATTGAAAGTTTTATTTAGTTTAGTTTTTTGTTTAGTTTTTGTTTATTTTGTTTAAACAATACTTTTCAATAGTCTTGTTTTGTTTCAGTTGTTGTTAGTACTGTACATTTGCTGTTTTTCTGTTATCAGGGGATTGTTAGGTTTGGGTCAGATATGTTTCTGTTCTGTAGATATCTTAGTTTATCATTCACCTCTGAATTTCATACATACATCATACGTCGCTCCTACCACATACCAATTTGAATTTCCTACAATTCTAATTTAATCGTTCTCGAGTTATTTCTAGATATTTTCCCTGCAGACAGATCATATTTGTATTTAGATGAGAGCCAAAAAATTTGATAACCAATAGGAGAAATATCTATTTACTTGTATACCACAAAACTCGGAGAATTGTAAATTTGCGTTAGCCATTGATGGGTTATGCAAAAACCAATCCAGGTAACCCATTTCATTGTTATGTAACCCATCATGATCATGTAAATGATGTCATAAATTAAATGCACGAACGAAAAATGGGTTACGCAGTCTATACTTACGCAAGCGACGTGCAAATGAAACCGTCGCTCTCGCAATATTCATAAGCCTTTACCAGTAGTGAAGAAACGTTTACATATACTGTAGAGATCCTTGCTTGGAGTTCAAACTAGGTCCCTGTTTACCTCCCTTGTCATACTGTAGTCACTCAACACAGGTTGTTGAAGGTATAGAAATGTTAAACCTTTTGTTTGTTTATGGTACTGGATATAGTACACCTACGAAGTACTAAAACTATTTTATCACCGGTGTATATATATATATATATATATATATATGTATGATGTATATGTACGTATACTTGAATGTAGTTTGTTTGCCTATACAGCGAAGTGTAACCTGTGATTGCATGGGAAGTAAACTAACCTGTATTCAGCTAGAGGTGGCTTGTGTGCATAACATTTGAGCTGATAAATAGTTTTTAGAAAATAAGTATTTTTGAGAATCAACTCAGACATTGCTTTGTCTGTGGGGTTGAAGATGTAGAACGTTTTTCTTTTTTTTCCTTTTAATGAGGCGATTGTTGAGGGTGATAAATAAACAAGATACTATTCCACTTTATTCTGGGTTTCCAAAAAGTCGAGTGATTGCAAATGAAATTTTTTGAGGCTAAAAGTCATGGATAACCATTGAATTGTGTTTTTTTTTGACACTTTAAAATAAGCCAAGAAGAGATTGGCAATTTGTGGTAGAATAAGAGGAAACAAATTAGAACGGAAAGTTGATGGAAAATGCATATCAAAGTTTGTTGACTAGGTAGGGAACCCTGTATGAAGGTTGTATGTATTTTGTTTGTAAAGTGATAGATGATTCTCTGGTAGAATAGGATGATTTATAGCCTTAACCTTCATTGTTGTTATTACTTTAATAAACATTTATTTACGCTGGGGTGGGGCGGAGCATGGTCCGAACCTGTGGGGGTGGGGGGTGGGGGGTCGAATACAAACCTGTAGTCCATCCCATCCTCTTACAAACAGGGTTTTGTAAATAATTTCAGTTTGGTTCGACATAAGAAGAAAAGTAAATGTGTTTTTAAAATAACATACTATTTTTGTGTGCAATTTAGAAAACAATCGGCTTGGAAATAAATAACTCTGAATTTAGCATGAAAAAATGCATTTGTCTACAGTTTTCCTGCTTCAGCAGGCAGATTTGTTGGAACCCCCCTCCCCCCCACCCCATCTATGCCCTTGTACTCTGTAAAACTTGCATAAGTTTTATGTAGGTTGAGTTTGCTATTCGCAGTAGCAAAATATATTTTCTCTTACTAACAATTCCGTTTACTTTCCAGTTTACTTTCCCGCCACAGACGTTAGGGTTGTTGAATGGCCTGCTATAGTGCTAAGGAATGACTGAAGGCTTTTTGTTAAAGTTTGTTGTAAATATTCCTTGTTTAGTATTGTGTATATATAGGCTGGGCGATTCCTGTAGTTATTTCTCATTGTTAAAACAGACTAACCCCGCGAAGAGAAGTTTGGTTCTTGGAAATGAATTGCACTTCACAACTATGTTTTCATTATATATTAAATAAAATATAATTTAATAATAAATTTATCTCGTCTTTGTTCTTTAACCAATCGCTTGCTCGATGCGCGGTCGGTCTAGGATTGATCCCCGTCAGTGTGCCCATTGGGCTATTTCTCATTCCAGCCAGTGCACCACAACTGGTATATCAAAGGCTGTGGTATGTACTACCCTGTCTGTGGAATGGTGCATATAAAAGATCCCTTGCTGTTAATCGAAAAGAGTAGCAAACAAAAAAAAAAAAAAAAACAAAAAAAAATAAAAAAAAAAAAACCCATGAAGTGGCGACTGGGTTTCCTCTCAATATCTGTGTGGTCCTTAACCATATGTTTGAAGCCATATAACTAACTAAAATGTGTTGAGTGCGTCATTAAATAAAACATTTCCTTCTTTGTCGTGAAATTGTTACGAGTGTTTACAAGAAACTTGTATGTTAAAGTTTTTTTTGTTTAACATCATCACTGGAGCACATTGATTAATTAATCGTTGGCTATTGGATGTAAAACATTTGGCAATTCTGACTTTGTCATCAAAGGAAACCCGCTACATTTTTCCTAATTCAGCAAAGGATCTTTTATGTGCACTTTCCCACAGACAGGAAAACACATACCACGACCTTTGACCAGTCGTGATGAGAAAAAACCCAATCAGTTGAATGGATCCACAGAGGTGGTTCGATCCTGTGACGACAGCACCTCCAGCGAGCACTCTACCGACTGAGCTAAATATTTTAATGCAGACAGATCATGGAGATGTGCGTGAGAAGAATGCAGGACTTTCAAACCTGCTCCAACAGCCACCTGTATTAAGTTATGTTCAGCCAGATCATCTAATAAAGTATAAACTGACCTGCATTAAGCAACCACCTGTGTTAAAAGGCCACCTTTTTTGAAATGCCCTTTGGTTGCTGATTAACACAGGTTTAACTATTTGACTATTCTGCAACTGGATATACTAGCATACAAAAACTCGAAGAAATCATACTTGATATAAATATTTTATTTTCATGTACATGAATTTGCCATTATGTACATACATCGTTATCTACAGTGGAACACATTTAAGGTATGTGGTGTTCTAACAACACTATGGTATTGGTGGTTAGAATCTAACAACACTGTGGTATTGGTGGTTAGAATCTAACAACACTGTGGTATTGGTGGTTGGAATCTAACAACACTATGGTATTGGTGGTTGGAATCTAACAACACTATGGTATTGGTGGTTGGAATCTAACAACACTATGGTATTGGTGGTTAGAATCTAACAACACTATGGTATTGGTGGTTAGAACTTGTTTCAATTTCCTTCTTGAAATTATCATTTCTTAACATCTAGGATTGTGAAATTTATTTATCAGTATATTTCAACTACAAATTCGAAGTGTACTTTACCTGACATGGACAACCCTCTCTGGCGAAGTCGGAGGCTGTGCCTAGGACAGACGTACTTGAACAGTTCCCTGATGGAAGCATGCCAAAAATTACCCACACACAACTCTGTGTAGTTAAGTCGAAAGTAAATTCTTCACATTATGACATAAGCATGCTGAAAAACTATTTTATTTCCCAATGCACTGAATGCCTGTGCTAGGAATCGCATATGTGGAAAAGGTCCCATGTAATTGAATAATCGATAAATTTTCTCGCGGAAATGTGTGCGAAATTGCTTGAATGGAAAGCAGGCAACTAGGAGTACCACACAATGTTGAAAGAAGTCCACATACCTTTAAACTTGTGTGCCGGTCGTTTTGCTCTAAACCTTTATTTCGTAGAGAGGGAAAAACCCAAACTAAATTAGTTTAATTACACTAATATCTGCATTTTGTCAAAAATCTACTGGTACTATCTCCGTCATTTATTTTATTTGTGAAAGGTTGAATACTTGCTGTTAATTCACAGGATTTTATGTAGGGGGGTGGAGGGGGGGGGGGGGGGCACCCACAATATTTATGTATGCATGATTTTATAAAATGTAAGTTTAAAAGAAAAATATTTGATGGGTGTGGGGGGAGGGTGTGGCCCCCATGGCCACTACCCTCGCAGCACCACTGGATTGACTGTAGTGGATTTGCACAGAGTTTAACCCCTAGAAATTTGGCATTTACAAAACTATTCTGTCTGTCAATGTAATATTTGAACGACCCCCTAACACTGTCTGGAGGTTGATTTGCAGATTAAAAAAACCCAGAAGAAGCAAATATAAAAAAGCGACATAACATTGAGAAATAAACAAGTGGAAGTTGTTGCGAGTTTTTTATCCAAGAACATGGGCAGGAACAGTTTTCAGATAGCACTGGAGTCTGGAATGTTTCATATCTGTCAATTTAATAAATGGCAAACACATCCCTAGGGGCTAAAACACACTCCTTATTTCTCCTCTGTCCACTCGTTATTCCACTCATTGATGTACCAGTCAAGGAATATATTAGAGGCAGATCTAGGGGGGCCCAGGTGCCCGGGCCCACCCCCTAAATTTTGCGACAGTTATAATTTTATTATATTTTAATTTTCACCCTCCCCAAAGTTCCCTTGGCATTCTGCCTCATGTCATTGTACCCCCTCCCCCCCCCCCCCCCAAATGGATTTTCTGGATCTGCCACTGGATATAGGGGGTGGGGTTAACCCACAAAAGTATAAGCCAGTCCACATGGAACACTTGATTAGATAGTATGAGCTAGTCTGTATGGAATATTTGATGGGATGGGGGGGGGGGGGGATCCCCAAAACCATTGGCTGTACATTCCGGGTGATCAATCCCATGATGCATCATATTTCAGGCATGTGCTCTTCCACTGAGCTGCATCCTGGAAGCGGCTCACTGATAAGGGGAGAGAACCATGGTTATCAAATGTACACATGGCTGAGCATGAGATAAAGGTATGCCAATATAACAGGGGTCTAGCTTCCATATACACAGGTACGCAGCTGCATACCACCTGTAAGATTACAAATATTTTTTTTAATTATTAAAATATATGATGTAAATGTGTGTATGCTCAATGCCAATAGCGTTTTATTCCATCACCGAAAAAGTCTGCATACCACCTGGAAATCCCATGCTAGGCCCCTGTATAAGATTCTAACAATTTGTGTGCTCTATGATATATCAGTTACATTCAGGGTGATCAATCCCCTTGCTGATAATGATAACTATAGTTCCAAATGTAAACGTGGCTGAGAATCGGATACTGTAAGATTCTAAAACGCAGAATTTGTGTGTTCTATGATACAACCCCTGCAGTATTATTTTAGCCATCCGGGTACGTAACCACCATAGATGCTAAGAAACAGGATTTGTGTGTTCTATGATACAACCCCTGCAGTATTTTTTTAGCCGTCCGGGTACGCAACCACCATAGATGCTAAAAAACAGGATTTGTGTGTTCTATGATACAACCCCTGCAGTATTTTTTTAGCCATCCGGGTATGTAACCACCATAGATTCTAAAACGCAGGATTTGTGTGTTCTATGATACAACCCCTGCAGTATTTTTTCACTGTCCTGTACGTTTCCACCGATAGATCGCAGTCCTGAATGTTGAGCTGGGCTAGGCCGCGGCAATGATAGGCGACAATCGCGATCCCTTTGTCCGTGATTCCCTCGCACGACTTCACACTGAGTTTCCTCAACTGAGGACAGTTTTCGGCCAACAACTGCAGCCCCTCGTCGGTTATGTCACACTTTCCTACGTCCAGCGATCGCAGTCTGGGACAGTTACACGAAATATACTCCAAAGATTCGTCCGAAACAGCTTCACAGCCGCGAACATTCAGGTAACGCAATTTCGCACAGTGTTTAGCCACGTACATGACCCCAACGTCCGAAACCTTGTCGCACTTCGCCACGCTAAGGTAGCGCAAGTGGTCGCCCAGTTTCGACAGCTCCCACAAGCCAAGGTCCGTAACTCTCTTGCAGTCGCTGACGCTGAACTCTCTAAGGTAGAGGCAGTTGTGGGCGATGTGTCGAATGCCGGTGTCGGTGATGCGCATGCAGCGGCGAAGGTAGAGGAACTGGAGCTGACTGCAATGCGACGTGATCACCCCGAGGCCGACATCTTCCAGCGCGGCGCAGTCGCTCATGTCGAGATACCGGAGATAGATCTGGTGCTGGTTGTGGGATGTGCTCTCCGATAGCAGTTTGTCTGTCAGACTGATGCAGGTGACAAGGGGACAGCCTGGAAAACGAAACACAAATTAGATCTGATGCTGGTCACGTGACAAAGAGGACAGCCTGGAAAACAAAACACAAATTAAATCTGGTGCTGGTTGTGGGATGTGTTCTCCGACTGCAGTTTGTCCGTCAGACTGATGCATGTGACAAGGGGACAGCCTGGAAAACAAAACACAAATTAAATCTGGTGCTGGTCACGTGACAAGAGGAAGGAAGGAAAACGAAACACAAATTACATCTGGTGCTGGTCATGTGACAAAGAGGACAGCCTGGAAAACGAAACACTAATTACATCTGGTGCTGGTCATGTGACAAAGAGGACAGCCTGGAAAACGAAACACAAATTACATCTGGTGCTGGTCATGTGACAAAGAGGACAGCCTGGAAAACGAAACACAAATTAGATCTGGTGCTGGTCACGTGACAAAGAGGACAGCCTGGAAAACGAAACACAAATTAGATCTGGTGCTGGTCACATGACAAAGAGGACAGCCTGGAAAACGAAACACAAATTAGATCTGGTGCTGGTTGTGGGAAGTGCTTTCTGATAACAGTTTGTCCGTCAGACTGATGCACGTGACAAGAGGGGAAGAAAAACAAAACACAAAGTAAAACACCAGTTTGTACATTATGTTTTATGGCACATATGTATTTTCTATTTGTTCATAAATGTATGTATTGTAATTCTGTATTGTTTGTACCTGAGGGCCTCGGGGAAGATTAGCTTTTGCTAACTGTGATACCCTCACTAAATAAAGAATTTATTATTATTATTATTAATTAATCCTTCCTTGTTAAAGCAAATTTTCTTTTTTCTCAATATATTGTCCGGGGGAGCATGATTTTACCCCTCCCCCCATAATAATAATATTAATATTAATATTAATATTAATAATAAATTCTTTATTTAGCAAAAGCTAATCTTCCCTGATGCCCTCAGGTACAAAGAATACAGAATTATAATCAAACTCTACTATAATCTTCAGTTGCCAGTCTAGACCCCCTCCCTGCTAAAATTTCTATCTACAATAACAAGAAAAATCCCATACAAATTAACAACCTGTCTTGAACAGAACTCTGGCGAAGTCAGAAGTCATGTCCACGACATGCGTGCTTGAACAGTCCTCCGATCAAAGCATGCTAAAAATTACCCACACCTACAAATTAATCATCTTCAATAACTAGAAAACATAAAACACAAATTAATTCAGTTTCATGTCGAGATACCAGAGGTAAAATCGATGCTGGTTTTGAAATGTATTCTTGGAATTGGAAAGACGTTTGTCACACTGTTACACATACATGTCTAACCAAGGGACAGTCTGGAAAATAAAATACCTACCAGCCTGTAGACCGATGGCCTACCACGACGCCGGTCCCCCTTAGGACCAAGACAAATGTCCAGTTTTAAGAGGGATCCCGTTTAGAGAGTTTAAGTTCTTTTACTGGTTTTTAAAAAGGGACTGGGTAAAACATCTGGTTTTGAGGGAATTCCGGTTTACAGAGGGTCCAGTCTCCCTCCCTCCCTCCCTCCCTCCCTCTCCCTCCCTCTCTCTCTCTCTCTCTCTCTCTCTCTCTCTCTCTCTCTCTCTCTCTCTCTCTCTCTCTCTCTCTCTCTCTCTCTCTCTCTCTCTCTCCATATATATATATCTCTATATATACACATATATATATATATATAAAATATGTAAATTACCTGTGACATCAAGATGTTCCAGATTAACACAACTCGACACGACGTCAAACAGCGCAACGTTCGTGACGTTGAAGCACCCCTTCAACTCGAGGTACCTCAGCTCGGGGCACCGCCTTGCGATCACCCTCAACCCCTTGTCCGTGAGCTGGTGACACCCGTTCAGGTTCATCCGCTCGAGAATCACACAAACCTTGGGCGTGTTGTAACTCAGTCGGCGCATCAGGTATTTCAACGCCTTGTCGATATTCACTGAGTCATTGTTTATCACGATGCTCGTCCACAACAACGGGTGCTCCCAAATCAGTCGGTACCAGCGCAGACAGACGCGGGAACTCCGACACAGATGGTCCGTGGGCAGGTTCGACAGAATCCGAAGAACAATGTCGTCGGTGAGAAGTTCAAAGGGTGACGGACGGACGTATGGATATTTTCCTTTCGCCGTCCACATCAGTTTGTCCGTGTCTTGAAGATCCATGTATTTCATCTTCGACTTCATCGCGTCCATCTGAGACTCGATGTATCGCGGGTCATAGACAGTGTTTTTGTAGAGATGCGTCGCGCGTTCCGATTTCGACACCACGGGAGATGGAGGGTGGTGTCGGACTCTCTGTTTGGTGTGCATCTGGACGTAGTAGTTGGATGATTTGGAATCGGTCGAGCTAGCGAACGATACAGTCTTCGATTTACACGAGTCGCTTGAATGGCGGTCAGAGTGCGCACTCCCTTTGAATGTCGTCATGGCGGTGGGTGGATAATTGTAACTCGCGATGTCGGATGCAATTCCCGAACTCGAGTCATGATTAGATTCCGATCCGGGCGTGGCTATCTGATCTGAGAAATAAAATAAATAAGACACATGGTTAAAGTCAAACAAAATTAAAAAGTCCCAATTTTATGTGAAATTACTTTTTATATAATAATACAACTTTAATTCAATTAGCACTCGCTTGATACACGGTCGGTCTGGGATCGAACCCCATCAGTGAGTCCCAGGGCTAGCTCTGAGTGTGCAAAACATTTCGCCAAATTATTTCCAAAAATGCAAAACTCAGTTATTTTCCAGCAAATATCAATTATTGCATGAATTTTTTTGTGCCAAATTAAAATAAAATTCGCCAATTGTTCCTAAAATTGCAATTGGCAAATTTGGTGAGTGGCAGAGCTAACCCTGGGTCCATTGGGCTATCTCATTCCAGCAAGCGCACCATGACTGGTATCTTCAAAATAAACTTTAACTTTAATATTCAAGTGATCTTGCATATATATATGTAATTGTTATTTTAAAACACTGAAACAAATAGAATTTGGTCAAATAATTTCTGGACATGTCCAAATTCACAAAACTCTCTTAAACTATCTGGAGCAATATCAAATACAGTAAATTACTTTCAGAACAGGACTCAAACTTAACAGCGGCACAGACGGCAATTGGCGTCGTAGAGATATAAATTGCTTAAGTTGAGGGCATTACCGATGGTACTTTTATGCCATCAGTAAAACTCCTCAACAATAGCAAAATATATACATTGACATCACATTTGAAATATGTTTACATACAGCAAAATAACCTTTCATTCATATTTATTTTCTGCAAATGTCACTTTAAAAAATATTTTGCCATAGGCAGGCTGAAAATTGCTATCGGTGGGCTGTTTCAGCCATGGCAATTCTTTTAAAAATTGCCGTGGGAGACAAATTATTAAGTTTGAGTCCTGTAGAATGAACACACAACAAATTACCGGTTGGAACAAACTGATTGTAAAGTCCCGTTTTTATCCCCTATAAATAGTATTAATAAATTTTAATGTAATTAACTGTTAAAACGAACCAATTTGTTTGTCAAAATTGTGAATTTCAGCATAAATTAGTGTATACACAGTGAAACGATCATAATTTCTTTATCTTATTTGTATCTATCAGTCAATATCATATTAACAGCAATGAATTCAACACAACGGCAATGCATTCAACACAATGTCACTGATATTGGTAATAATAAATGAAATATTAAAGCAAAAACCCCCACTAATTATTGTGTTTAAATGTGAAAATCCAAAACGACCAACTTCCAGAATGAAAACTTCTAAGTTCCGCAAATGTATCAAACGAATATAGCGAACCAATGTGTCTGGTCCCTTGCGGTTTGTTGAGTAATTTACTGTATTCTTTACAAGTGTTTTTGCACTGCATTGCATGGCTTGTAAATTTTTTAAATCACTGATCCCATAGCTAGTGGATTTTGTCAAAATTCTAGAAGCCCTGTTTTTTAAACTTATGTTTATTCTGAAGCTTAAGAAGGACACAATTTCATTGGTTTACATGGATAGAAAAATTAATAAATATTCCCAATCATGGGATTCTGTTTAAAATCTCACATAATAAATTTATACTGTACTTGTTTTTACAATCTCAAACAAAACAATGCCACTGGGTTTTAGAATCCCAAACAACTATATAGCATTAGAATTGCAAACCTCTTCCCTAGAACTGTCACGCAGCTGTAATGATTACTAAATGCGAGGGAAAATCTCAAACCAAAGTGAGAAAAGGCATGCTGAAATCTCAAACAACCGGACAAAGAATCAATGTTGACATCACATTCGAAAAGACAATCAAAAGCAAGATAATGCTAGCACTGACTGTTGACTCGAGGCAAGTCAGTAGTTTAAACAAGAATTGTAGTCAGACCGTAAACACCCCCCCTCCCCCACCACCCCCGCCCAGACAAAGCATCACTGTGATGATTTGCTACACTTCCTGTTCAATTGATTTTCACAAAATCATCAAAAAGAAGAAGGAAAGAAATGTCAGACATACAGAGATTGAGATTGAAAACCCGCTGTCGCCACTTCATGGGTTACTCTTTTTGAAAGAAAGAAATGTTTTATTTAACGGTTATATGGTGTCAGACATACAGAGACTGAGATTGAAAACCTGCTGTCGCCACTTCATGGGTTACTCTTTTTGAAAGAAAGAAATGTTTTATTTAATGGTTATATGGTGTCAGACATACAGAGACTGACATTGAAAACCCGCTGTCGGCACTTCATGGGTTACTCTTTTTGAAAGAGAAATGTTTTATTTAATGGTTATATGGTGTCAGACATACAGAGATTGAGATTGAAAACCTGCTGTCGCCACTTCATGGGTTACTCTTTTTGAAAGAAAGAAATGTTTTATTTAACGGTTATATGGTGTCAGACATACAGAGATTGAGATTGAAAACCCGCTGTCGCCACTTCATGGGTTACTCTTTTTGAAAGAAAGAAATGTTTTATTTAACGACAACATTTTATTTATGGTTATATGGCGTCAGACATATGGTTAAGGACCACACAGATATTAAGATCGAAAACCCGCTGTCGCCACTTCATGGGCTACTCTTTTCGATTAGTAGCAAGGAATCTTTTATATGCACCGTCCCATAGACAGGATAGTACCTACCACAGCCTTTGAGATACCAGTCGTGGTGCACTGACTGGAATGAGAAATTGCACAATGTGCCCACTGACGAGGATCGAAAATGGCTGAATAAGTTTAAACAATGTCTATCAAAGTGATACAGTTGATTCAGTCGTAAAGTTTCCATTGGCAGGATTCGAGCCTACTGCATCGATTCACATGGCATTTGACAGCCTACGACTGTAACCACTCTGCCAACCAGGTCTTCCACAAAAATGGAAGTTCAATTAACCGTAGTTAACAAAGTGTACTGGCAGACACTCTAATTCAAACTAATGTAACAGTAAATACCATATATAATAATATTAAATAGAAAATCCAACTAAAAGTCTGAACAAGACAAACCTACCCATGAATCTCACATGCAATTCCACCATTTTGTTTCTTTAGAGTCTGTCTTTAATGTTCTACAAGTCTGGAATCCACACATACACTCTGTGATCCTGTGTTCATGGAATCAATAAAAAACCTAATCTTTTCCAGTATTTTGTTCATCACATTTTGGTTCTACAACCAAACATTTGTATCATAATATATTTTGAATTGTCACATTTAAATGGCAAGCTTAAGATAAGCTTCAGGTAGTAAAAGTTGTGAACACCATGTTAAATACAATTAGCTGACAAGATTAAGTCCAAATTGAGTCCAGTTTAACATGTGAATGACACACGATTAAGTTCAAATTGAGTCCAGTTTAACATGTGAATGACACAAGATTAAGTTCAGTATGAGTCCAGTTTAACATTTGAATGACAAGCTTATGGTTCACTATGAGTCCAATTCAACATGTGAACGACACAAGATCAAGTTCAGTATGAGTCCAGTTTAACATGTGAATGCCACCAAGTGATATAAAGGCAAAACACAGAATACCTGGTTGTAATAAATCCATTTGTATCAGTCAGAAAACCCCCACTTTTCATGAAAAATATTTCAATAATTACAGTTTTTACATGTATTTCCAAGTACTGGAACATGGAACATGTCAGCTTAAACTGAATTTCTCCAGATCATTGTGGTTAAACAAGCAGACCTTTTTACAGGTCTTAAGTTATGACCACCATTTCCTGTAGATTGAACTCTCAGCAAAAGAACAAAACATCCTCATCCAAAGCTTATTATCACACAGAAATACAAACTGTGACAAACAGTAACAAACTTGATGTCTTCATTTATCAATACGACTCGTCAACATTTATCAGAATTGTACATCTGTATTAAAAGGTTTTTAAAACTCTGTCCATGTTCTACATCATCTGGAAATGGTTCCCATCACAACTTGTCAACATTTACCAGAGTTGTATATCCATCCTAAAAAAGGTTTTTAAAACTCTGTCCATATACTTCAACATCTGGAAATAGGTCCCATCAATGATCACTACTTGTCAACATCTATAATAGTTCCCATCACAACCTGTCAACATTTATCAGTTATACATCCATCCTACAATGTTTTTAAAAATCTGTCAGTATTATTCTTCATAATCTGAAAATAGCAGCCATCACAACTTGTCAACATTTACCAGAGTTGTGCATACATCCTAAAAAGGTTTTTAAAACATCTGTCCATATTCTCCATCATCATTTGGAAATAATTCCCATCACAACATTTATCAAGAATTGCACAACCATCCTACAAGGTTTTTAAAAAATCTGTCCATATTCTTCATCATCATTTGGAAATAATTCCCATCACAACATTTATCAAGAGTTGCACAACCATCCTACAAGGTTTTAAAAAAATCTATCTGTATTCTTCTTCTTCATCATCTGGACATAGTTCCCATCACATTTTCCCCGTTAGACGTCATCAAGCTTTCGAGATGAAGCAATCAAAACACAAGCAGCGGCTGTGACATTCGTCTGTATGTAAGATGCGCGGGGACCTGTGGAAGTTTGGAGTTGACTCGGCGGAGATGTTTACCCAACAGCGAGTCAACAGATTCCGAGCAAGAACCGGTGTACAGAGATACAATTACACGAGAATTGTTTACCCACAAGGAAACTTGCTAAGAAAAGCATGGGAGTTGGTGGGCGGTGAGAAAAGCAGCGACTTATGCCGGACTTACGGTGGATTAACGGAATAGCGATTTTACTTCTACAGGGGGGTGGGGCGGCAGATCAAGTCTTTGTCTTGTTTAGAAGCGGATAACTGGCACAACAAGAGAACTCTTCATGTAGCAGATTGACAACGCCTCTTGTTTGACAGTTGTTACGGCATAAGAAAGATTTTCTAATGATCTGTGGTTTTGAGAAGAGATCTTAGAACAACAGATTTAGTTTCAGTTCAATTGATGACTTGTACAGCCTCGTACACAAAAGAAAGAAAAAAAGAAATATTTTATTTAACAACGCACTCAACACATTTTATTTACGGTTATATGGTGTCAGACATATAGTTAAGGACCATACAGATATTAAGAGAGAAAACCAGCTGTCGCCACTTTATGGGCTACTCTTTTTTATTAGCAGCAAGGGATCTTTTATATGCACCATCCCACAGACAGGGTAGTACATACCACAGCCTTTGATATACATGTACCAGTCATGGTGAACTGGCTGGAACGAGAAATAGCGCAATGGGGCCACTGATGGGAATTGATCTCACACCGACTGCACATTGAATGAATGCCGTACACAAAAGAAGACAAAAGGAGGAACATAAAATGTATGAAAATAACACTAACTAAATTTATAAAATAAAAGGGAAAGTAACTTAGGTTTTTAATATTTTATATGCAATTTCTCACAAACAGAACAGCACATACCATTAACCATTGATATACAACTTGTAACAATTTGTTGACAAGAAAAAAACAATTGTACTGAATCCATCAAGGTGGATTGAACCCAAGACCTACTGCACTTCGGGTCAGCACATTATATACCACACCCAGCTAATGCACCACGACTGGAGTATCAAAGGCCGTGGTGTGTGCTCTCCTGTCTGTGGGATGGTGCATATAATAGATCCCTTGCTGTTAATGGAAACATGTAGCGGGTTTCCTGTCTGAGACTATATATGTCAAAATTATCAAATGTTTGGTATCCAATAGCTGATGATTAATATATCAATGTGCTCTAGTGGTGTCGTTAAACAAAACAAACTTCTTCTCTAAGACTGTATGTCAAAATTACTAAAAGTTTAACATCCAATGGCACCCCTTGACAAATATAAGAAAAAAGTGAAGAAGAAGTTTATTTTGTTTAACGACACCACTAGAGCACATTGATGTATTAATCATCAGCTATTGGATGTCAAATATATGGTAATTTTTGACAGTCAGAGAGAACACCTGCTACATGTGTTCCATTAGTAGCAAGGGATCTTTTATATACACCATCCCACAGACAGGATAGTACATACCATAACCTTTGATATACCAATTGCGGTGCACTGGCTGGAACGAGAGATAGCCCAATGGGCCACCGATGAGGATCGATCCTAGATCTAAGTCAGCGCTTTACCACTGGGGTACGTCCCGCCACAGAAACGAGCGATACAAAAACGTACTTGTATACAAAACTCTGATACGGCTACCGGCCTCGGTGGCGTCGTGGTTAGGCCATCGGTCTACAGGCTGGTAGGTACTGGGTTCGGATCCCAGTCGAGGCATGGGATTTTTAATCCAGATACCGTCTCCAGACCCCGAGTGAGTGCTCCGCAAGGCTCAATGGGTAGGTGTAAATCACTTGCACAGACCAGTGATCCATAACTGGTTCAACAAAGGCAATGGTTTGTGCTATCCTGCCTGTGGGAAGCGCAAATAAAAGATCCCTTGCTGCTAATCGGAAAAAAGTAGCCTATGTAGTGGCGACAGCGGATTTCCTCTCAAAATCTGTGTGGTCCTTAACCATATGTCTGACGCCATATAACCGTAAATAAGATGTGTCGAGTGCGTCGTTAAATAAAATATTTCTTTCTTTCTTTCTGATACGGCTATTATAATCCACACTCAAACCGCTCCTTGATTACACAGCAATTATTTACATTACATAACTAACGATCCAATCATTACAGATCCGTCTCATCATCCCACAAATCCAGCTCAGTACATGTGTATTTGTATAGAAAGTATTATGTCACATACTTTTTCACTTCCATCATACATATCAATTTCATTTACGTCACTTGAAAAAAAGATTACACACTGAAAGAAACTTGAGACTAAATAATCTTTCATTTGCTGCCTAAATAAGCAGTCTTAAAATCAAATCCTTCGTGGGTCTGTCAGTTTGATCGGATAAGCCTGATAAGTCCTCGATAAGTATTTGTATAGAAAATATCATGTATTGTGTTCCACGGGCACAAGGTATGTAATTTTCCAAACTGTTCAAATATCTGATTCTGTCTCTTTAAACACACCTTGAAAAACACAGGTAAATAAAGTGTACAAAGTTCATACGTCAGGGCTAAAGCTTGACATTAAGAAACATTATTAACAAGTTGGCAAATTTGTCAGATAATCTGTAGCTGAAATGAAGTTTCATTCAGCCAAACAGTCAAAATGGCTGTAGATTTACAAAAGCAACTTTTCAGAAGAAGAAGAAGAAGGAAATGGTTTATTTAACTACGCACTCTAGTGATTTCCCTAGAAATTTGGCAAGGCATGATAGACCAAACACTTTTGGGGCATTTTCACCTTTTCCGGGGCACTTGCATTTCATTAAAAATACACAAAAATTAATTGTAATAAACATTAATGTAATTTATGTGCTTGCTTTAATAAATGAATGGCAAAAGTTATAAAAGGTATATTTTATTAATTAATAATATCTTTTTGGGTGTTTTATAAAGGAATTTTAGAATTAATTAGTGAAAAAGGCTTCTTTAATTTCAGGGCAGCATGGCGATGATTAAGGCAAGATGGCGCTAGACTACTGAGGCACAGTGCCACACTATGTTAAAACAAGCTAGGGAAAACACTACACTCAAAACATTTTATTTATGGTTATATGGCGTTGGGCATATGGTAAAGGACCACACAGATATTGAGGAAACCTGCTGTCGCCATTTCATGGGCTAATCTTTTTGATTAGCAGCAAGGGATCTTTTATATGCACCATCCTATAGGCAGGATAGCACATACCACAACCTTTGATGTATCAGTCATGGTGCACTGGCTGGAGTGAGAAATCACCTTTTTAGAATTAATAATGAAGTAAGTTTTCAAATTTGTCAGATAATCTTTAGCTGAACTGAAGTTTCAATTAGTCAGTCAAAATGGTTGTAGATTTACAAAAGGAAACATAATTTTTTATAAATGTTTTAGCGAATTAATAATGAAATAAGTTTTCTAACTTCATATATACCCTATACAGGCCTCTGAATATCTGAGAGCAGTGGTTTGCGTAACCCATTTATCGCTCACGCATTTAATTTATTGTATCATTTACATGTTCAAATGGGTTACATAAATTTCTTTTTGCGTAACACATGGTTTACTCAAATTTTCAATTCTTAGAGGCCTATAATTGTTCTATATATACCATAAGTAACAGAGGGCTGTATCAAATACATAGCATGTGATGTAGTGGAGGACAGAGCCAGGGGAGGCTCTCAAAATCAAGGGGTGGGGTGGTGCTCTATTTAAATATTTAAAGCATTTGTAAAACTATTTCTGCATATACATTTGATTAAAGCAAAAATCCAAATTATATTTCTCGTTTAGATACTCCTTTATATATTGTTATCTGTAAGTAAGATTATGAATATTGTATTGTGCTAAGTATACAATAACACAAATAAAAGTAACAAATGGTTAAGATACTTGCAACATATTACATGCATTAGTGATGTTGGTAATTTGAGAGAGAGAGAGAGAGAGAGAGAGAGAGAGAGAGAGAGAGAGAGAGAGAGAGAGAGAGAGAGAGAGAGAGAGAGAGAGAGAAAGAGAGGCACTGGATAACTTTAGCAAATGATATGTAATGGCGCAGTTATCAAAATTACCATAAAGACTGAGTCCAGGTTAGTCATCACAATGTTCACTTATGTACTGTATATCAAACTAAATGTAATCTTTCAGTGCAAGTTCCTCAATCCGATAAAAAAAAGCATGCTCTACTGTTTAATTGTAATCAGTCATTACATTCACTACCACAAATCAAGAAAATTATCAACATTATTATAGTTATTTATTAAAACTTAAGATTAGATATGGCGCAGTTGATCAGTGCCACCATGTTTACAGAGTATTTTCTGCGCTCCAGTCCCTGAATAAAATATGTGTCTCAGTTTGTATACAAATGTTTGTTTATAGCTTCACTGGTTACATGATACTTGAGTTTCTCCCGGTAACACTATACCAACCTAACAATGAAGTCGCCCTCATGGTGTGGTATTAGTTTCATACATCAAGCTCTCCTCATCACAGCAGACGGGACTCGGGTTAGACATGCTCGAAACCTTCGTGGTATATGAGCATATAAAAATCTTCAAGTCAAGTCATCACACCATTACATATACAGCGGAACCCATCTGAACCAGACACCCCCGAGACCATGTAAAATGTCTAGTTTTAAGAGGTTTCTGGTTTAGACAGGTTAAGTTCTGTAATGATTTTTAAAAAGGGACTGTGAGAAATGTCCGGATTGGAGAGAATTCCAGTTTACAAAGGTTCCAGTTTTAAGAAGTTTCACTGTATTACAAGTACATAATATATATATATATATATAGTCCCCCCCACTGCAATCACGGTTGAGAAAAGTTAAAGTTTGTTTTGTTTAACGACACCACTAGAGCACGTGGATTTATTGATCATCGGCTATTGGGTGACAAACATTTTTATAATTTTGACAGTCTTAGAAAGAAAACCTGCTACATTTTTTCATTAGTAACAAGAGATCTCAAGATTATATGCAATATCCAATGACAGAACAGCACATACCACAGCCTTTGATATACCAGTCATGGTGCACTGGCTGAAGCGAGAAATAGCCCAATGGGTCCACTGACAGGAATCGATCCCAAACCGACCACTTTACCACTGGGCTACAATTCGCCCCCCCCCCCCCCCCTCCAAATACAGATTGCGGATCAGTCGAATGCCTTACCATTGGGCTACATCTCAACCTAAGCCCCATTCCACGAAGCGATCTTAGCGCTAAGATCACCTTAAATGCATAACTACCTAATGCACTTAAGGTGATCTTAGTGCTAAGATCGCTTCGTGGAACGGGGCCCTGAGCAGTAGAGCAAATCACCTGAGGTCTGACAGGTTACAGGATCACCTGTCCTCAACGAACCTGTTGGTTTCCCTGCCCCTGCTAGTGCCTGGTACATCAAAACCTGTGTATGTGCTGTCCTGTCTATCGGAAAGTGCAAGAAAGATTCATTGCCAACTTTTTTTAATGTTCTTTTTCTCTGTCTTGGTCTTTCTCTCTGTCTCTCACTCTGTTTCAAACCTGCTCTGTCGGTCTCCCTCCATCACCTGTCTTTCTTTCTTTCTCTTTCTCTCTCATCCTGTCTTTTCATCTCTCTTTTTCTCTCCCTATTCTCTTCAAACCCCTCCTCTCTTTATCCCGACTCTCTCCAGTCTGTCTGTCTCCCTCCCTCATCTCTCTTTTGTTCTCCCTTTCTCTCTCCCTCTTTTTCTGTTGCTCTCCCCTTTCCAACCCTCTCCTCATTCCCCGTTCTCCCTACTCCCCATCTCTCTCCCTCTCTCTCACTATCTTTCCCCACTCCCCAAGTGTTAAAATAACCATGTCAGACATCATATTTTAAAATGTGCTGAGGTGTCAAACAAATATTCGTTTACTATCCACACAAAGATATAGATCTAGATCGGGGAACCCTAATGCTGCCAGTGTATTCAAAAACCTACACAACATGAGTACACAATTCAGTCTTTGTAGTCAATTTGACTTCTCAAAAGTATAACTTTCCACATCTTGTAACAGTGAAATACTTAAAAGAGATTGCAAAATACGGAACTCATGCAAGTAAAATGTTGTATTGTTCAGGTCATATTAAACTACCATTAACACCCACTCACAAAACATATATGGTGTACTTGGTACTTCATTATCTATTGATCGAGTGCTAATATGGATCGAATTCACCCAATAAATCAAAGCGTTTCTTGTGGCCGTCTAATGAGCCAATCGCGGTAAACTGGGGGTGGAGCCATCCATAAAACGTGAAGTCCTTTTTATAACTCTTGAATGTTTTCACAACTGGGTTATTTTGTGTGACGTGGGCAGGAAACAGTGCGATATTAAACTATTTCTGGGATCACATTGGAAGTAAGATAAAGAAGAAGGAAACAGAATGGATTCTATAACAAAGAACAAGTTATGTTAATGAAGCAGTTTAAATACTAAAATAGTTATGGACTTTCTTGTCAGAGGTCATTACAAATCAAGGGTTAACAAGGTTTTTAACCAGTGGTTCATGGCTAAGATATTTTAAACTGTCGGTGACACTTTTCCCCCTTAAACAAACACTCTCTTCACACACACACCCTAAAAAAAATCCCATAATAATAGTAATAATAATTTAAATTATTTTTTAAATACAGGAGACAATATTTCAAGATCTTAGGTAATTAAAAGTCAGTTCACATGACAGAAAGAAAGAAAGGAATGTTTTATTTAACGATGCACTCAACACATTTTATTTATGGTTATATGGCGTCAGACATATGGTTAAGAACCACACAGATTTTGAGAGGAAACACGCTGTTGCCACTGCATGGGCTACTCTTTCCGATTAGCAGCAAGGTATCTTTTGTTTGTGCTTGCCGACTTTTTTTAATATTCTTTTTCTCTGTCTTTTTGAGACCGGTTTCACATGATAGTTACCTACATGTAGGTAACCGATTGTTCAGTTATGACAATTTTATTCACTACTGATGATTACAACTTGACTACTAACAACTGTCCAAAAATATCAAATATCAAATATAACAGAATAGAATACATGCATTTTTGGAGCATATTAATAAAGATCTGGTGAGATTTAAAGGCGTTTATGATAATTTAAATTATTATTTAGAATATTAATTTTTGTTCAAATGAATTAGTTCTGATAATCCAAGTTTTTGTAATACCCCAAAATGCATTTTTCATCATTCTAAAAACGCACTTTCGTCTGAGAAGTAAAGGTTATTGAGACAAGCTCTAGTTATTTTTAGACAGTATTTTCGTTTAAACATCACAGACTTTAGCTTCTCTCTGTTATAACCTTATCTAAATGTGTGTTTGGTATCACCAAATAAGAATAAGAAGTACACTCTAACTTATCTACAATAAAGAAAGAAAGAAAGAGAGAGAGAGAGAGAGAGAGAGAGAGAGAGAGAGAGAGAGAGAGAGAGAGAGAGAGAGAGAGAGAGAGAGAGAGAGAGAGAGAGAGAGAGAGAGAGAGAGAAAGAGGGAGGAAATATTTCATTTAACGACACACTCAACAGAGTTTATTTATGGTTATATGGCGTCAGACATATGGTTAAGGACCACACAGATTTTGAGAGGAAACCCGCTGTCGCCACTACATCCGATTAGCAGCAAGGGATCTTTTATTTGCGCTTCCCACAGGCAGGATAGCACAAACCATGGCCTTTGTTGAACCAGTTATGGATCACTGGTCGATGCAAGTGGTTTACACCTACCCATTGAACACTCACTCAGGGTTTGGAGTCGGTATCTGGATTAAAAATTCCATGCCTCGACTGGGATCCGAACCCAGTACCTACCAACCTGTAGACGGATGGCCTAACCACGACGCCACCGAGGCCGGCTATATCTACAATAAATATATAATGATCATCTCTTTCTTGTCATTAGACTGGCACTGTCATGCTGTTTGTACAAATCATCACTGTACAGAGTTCACAATATAGAATCTAAAACCTAATCAAAGATTGCACTGCCAATTCACTGGATGGAATAAATATTGTTTAAATTCAACAACAATACGCCATATTAAACACCACTCACGGCAGTAGCTTATCTATCTAAAGTGTATTGTGTTTACTAACACTACACGTGTGTACTCATTTACGGCCAATTGTTTACGAAGCACACACTTGATATGTTTACTCGCTTCTTTGTTTTTCACAGTTATCACCTGTGGTTGTAATTGACGAAAAGACACTCTGACAAATTGAAACAAGGTTACAGAAAATCATCTTACTAATACACACACTACAGGAAGAAACACAGCAGCACCTACCAGAACATTACTGAAAAAGGGGGGTGGGTGGGTGGGTGCGAGACGTAGCCTAATGGTAAAGCACTCGCTTGATGCGTGGTCGGTTTCGGATCGATCCCAGTCAGTGGGCCCATTGGGCTATTTCTCGCTCAAGCCAGTGCACCACGACTGGTACATCAAAGGCTGTGGTATGTGCTATCCTGTCTATGGGATGGTGCATATAAAAGATCCCTTGATGCTAATGGAAAAGAGTAGCCCATGAAGTGGCAAAAGTGGGTTTCCTCTCTCAATATCTGCGTGGTCCTTAACCATATGTCTGATGCCATATAACCGTAAATAAAATGTGTTGAGTGCGTCGTTAAATAAAACATTTCTTTCTTTATTGAAAAGGGGTGCTGTCTGGTTTCTTCCTGTAATGTGTGCATTACTGGATAATATGTGAAATATTTGTTATCAGTGAGCTCGAAAATTATCAATTTAAAGGTATTTAAGGTCAAGCATCTATGGGTTATTGTTATATTATAGCCGGAGTCTTTGCCTGGTGGTAGGCAGCAATTCTGTGTTTCCCGCTATACAGTCACATGTATCTCTAACAGCAGAGAGTGATCATAACCTGTCTATCTCTCAAACAGCAGAAGAAAATGTTTTATTTAACTACACACTGAACACATTTTATTTACGGTTATATGGCGTCAGGCATATGGTTAAGGACCACACAGATACTGAGGAAGGAAACCCGCTGTCACCATTTCATGGACTACTCTTTTTGATTAGCAGCAAGGGATCTTTTATATGCAACATCCCACAGACAGGGTAGTACATACCATTGGCCTTTGATATACCAGTCGTGGTGCACAGGCTGGAACGAGAAATAGCCCAATGGGCCCACCGAAGGGGATCGATCCCACACCGACCGCACATCGAGCGAGCTCTGTACCACTGGTCTACGTCCCACTCCCTTAAACAGCAGAGTACTCGGGCTATATATCATGAAGTAGTAGTATCGTGGTACATCGATGCCTCGGTGTATCGTGACACCACCAGTTGGACACATGGTTAAGAACCACAAAGATAATGAGAAAGGAAACCCCGTTCCACCATGTACTACATGGACTACTATTTTTGATTAGTAGCAAGGGATCTTTTATATGCACCATTCCACAGACAGGGTAGTACATACCATGGCCTTTAATATACCAGGGGCAGGACGTAGCCCAGTGGTGAAGCGCTTACTTGATGCACAGTCTGTCTAGGATCGATCCCCATTGGTGGCTCATTGGGCTATTTCTCGTTCCAGCCAGGACTGGTATACCAAAGGCCATGGTATGTGCTATCTTGTCTGTGGAATAGTGCACATAAAATATCCCTTGTTACTAATGAAAAAAAAATGTAGCGGGTTTCCTCTCTAAGACTTTATTTCAAAATTTGACATCCAATAGCCGATGACTAATACATCAATGTGTTCTAGTGGTGTCGTAAAACAAAACAAACTTTAATTTTGATATACCAGCTGTGGAGCACTGTCTACAACAAAAAATAGCCCAATGGGGCTATACCCAAGAGTTGTTGATCCTAAGACTGATATGTGACATCAGGCGAGCGCTGTACCACTGGGCTATGTCCTGCCCCACTGTATATATAATACACCTGTATTGAATACACCTGTATATGTAATATACCTGTACATATAATATATACCTGTATTGAATATACCTGTATATGTAATATACCTGTACATATAATATATAGCTGTACATATAATATATACCTGTATTGAATACACCTGTATATATAATATACCTGTACATATAATATATACCTGTATATGCAATATAGGTGTACATATAATATATACCTGTATTGAATACACCTGTACATATAATATATACCTGTATTGAATACACATGTATATATAATATACCTGTACATATAATATACCTGTAGATGTAATATATACCTGAATATATAATATACCTGTAGATATAATATATACCTGTATATATGTAATATACCTGTACATATAATATACCTGTACATATAATATATACCTGTAATGAATACACATGTATATATAATATACCTGTACATATACCTGTAGCTATAATATATACCTGCACTGAATACACCTGTATATGTAATATACCTATAGATATAATATATACCTGTATTGAATACACCTGTATATGTAATATAACTGTACATATAGTATACCTGTACATATAATATATACCTGTATTGAATACACCTGTATATGTAATATACCTGTACATATAATATATACCTGTATTGAATACACCTGTATATGCAATATACCTGTAGATATAATATATACCTGTATTGAATACACATGTATATGCAATATACCTGTAGATATAATATATACCTGTATTGAATACCCATGTATATGTAATATACCTGTACATATAATATATACCTGTATTGAATACACCTGTATATGCAATATACCTGTAGATATAATATATACCTGTATTGAATACACCTGTATATGCAATATACCTGTAGATATAATATATACCTGTATTGAATACACCTGTATATGCAATATACCTGTAGATATAATATACCTGTACATATAATATATACCTGTATTGAATACACCTGTATATGCAATATACCTGTAGATATAATATATACCTGTATTGAATACACATGTATATGCAATATACCTGTAGATATAATACACCTGTATTGAATACACATGTATATGCAATATACCTGTACATATAATATATACCTGTATTGAATACCCATGTATATGTAATATACCTGTACATATAATATACCTGTACATATAATATATACCTGTATTGAATACACCTGTATATGTAATATACCTGTACATATAATATACCTGTACATATAATATATACCTGTATTGCATACACCTGTATATGTAATATACCTGTACATATAATATATACCTGTACTGAATACCTGAGTGTTACAGTTGAATAATACTTATATTATGTTAAAAACCTCCAAGAAAAACCCCCATGGTGAGACATGCTCATATTACCCTGTTAAAAAAAAGAAAACAGAAAAAAAACCCCCAGTAAAACATTATGACACGCAGGTGATTCTAGGCGAGTTAAAATCACTGTAAAGCACGGAATGAAGCAGTGAAATGAGAGGAGCCACATTACAGAGCGTGTCTCGGACAATATCATTGATGTCTGACTAAATAAATATTGTGAGGCAATACAAATCAAGTTAGCTTGGGGCCCTTTTAGGGATGTTATAATGGCTGTCAACACAACACCAAAAAAAGCCAACAAGAAGGGGTGTGACATAGCCCAGTAGTGAAGAACTCGCCTGATGCGTGGTCAGTCTAGGATCGATCCCCGTTGGTGGGCCCATTGGGATATTTCTTGTTGCAGCTCGTATATCAAAGACTGTGGTATGTGCTATCCTGTCTGTGAGATGGTGCATATAAAAGATTCCTTGCTATGAATCCAAAAGAGTAGCTCATGGAATGGTGACAGGAGGTTTTGTCTCTCATTAGCTGTGTGGTCCTGGACCCCGTTCCACGAAGCGATCTTAGCCCTAAGATTACCTTAGGCACATAGCTACTCTATGCACTTAAGTTGATCTTAAGGCTAAGATCTCTTCATGGAAGAAGGCCGTGAACCATTTGTCTGATATCATATAACCACAGTTAAAATGTAATGATTGCGTTGTTAAATAAAATATATCTTCTTTGTAGTTGATCAGTCCCCCATTGGTTGGCCTATGGGGCTATTTCTCGTTTAAGCCAGTGCACCATGACTGGCATATCAAAGGCTGTGGTATGTCTATCCTGTCTGTGGGATGGTGCATAATAAAGATCCCTTGCTACTAATGAAAAATGTAGCGGGTTTCTAATCTAAGACTATATGTTAAAATTACCAAATGTTTGACATCCAATAGCTGATGATTTATATATCAATGTGCTCTAGTGGTGTCGTTAAACAAAACAAACTTTATTTATGTTGTAGACTATCTTGATAGAACTGGAATCTACTTCCATAAGAAGTTCACCCAAATACAAGAAAAATATACATATGATTTGACAACTACAAAAATAATGTCTGTGGGAAGGAAGGAAATGTTTTTTATTTAATGATGCACTCAGCACATTTTATTTATAGTTATATGGCGTCAGACCTATGGTTAAGGACCACACATATATTGAAGGAGGCAACCCGCTGTCGCCACTTCATGGGCTACTCTTTTTAATTAGCAGCAAAGGATCTTTTATATGCACCATCCCACAGACAGGATAGTACATACCACGGCCTTTGTTATACCAGTTGTGGAGCACTGGCTGGAATGAGAAATAGCTCAGTGGGTCCCACCCCTCATACAAAAAGATCCCTTACTGCTAATAAAAAAATAATAATAATAAAACCCCCCCCACCACTAGAGCACTCTGATTATTAATCATTGGCTATTGGATGTCAAATATTTGGTAATTTTGGCAGTCATAGAGAGGAAACACGCAACATTTTTCGATTAGTAGCAAAAGATCTTTTATATGCACCATTCCACAGACAGGATAGCACATACTACAGCCTATGATATACCAGTCATGGTGCACTGGCTGGAACATGAAATAGCCCATTGGGCCCATCGACGGGGATCGATCCCAGACTGACCGCATATCAAGCAAGCGTTTTACCACTGCTAATTCAAAACAAACAGCCCATGGTTTCCTCTCTCATTATCTTTGTGGTCTTTCACCATATGTCTGATGTCACATAACTGTTATTAAAATTTCTTGAGAGCATTGTTAAATAAAATATTTCTTCTCTTTTTCTTTCTGGTTGGAATAGAAAAAAAGTTTGTTTTGTTTAATGACACCACTAGAACACATTGATTTATTAACCATTGGCTATTGGATGTCAAACATTAGGTGATTTTGACACAGTCAGAGAGAGGAAACCCACTACATTTTCCCATTAATCACATCCCACAGACAGGATAGCACATACCACAGCCTTTGATATATCAGTCGTGATGCAGTGGCTGGAATGAGAAATAGCCCAATGGGCCCCATTGACAGGGATTGATCCTAAAGGGCCGTCCATAATTTTCAACATTTTCACAAGTGTACAAAGAGTACACTTTTGACCAACCCACTCCCCCACCTAAAAGTGTACATCCCCAAATGAAAAATGTTGTTCAACATTTTTCATTTTCAAAAAAAGTGTATGCTGGCCCCTTAACCCCCTCCCCCCACATACGGTTTGTACGCTCGTGAAAATTATGGACGGCCCTTAAACTGACTGTGCATATCAGGCGTGCATTTACCACTGGGCTACGTCCAGATCCCTAGATGGAATAGAAAAACACAGACAGATCTATGGACAATCACCATCCTAAAATGTGCCTCTTACCTCGACAAGCATCTTGCCTTGTCTTTCTCCTGTTTGTCAATAGCAGACTGCACTACAGGTGTGGTATGTCCCATAACACACTGGGGCAAGCTGAAGATGACAAGTGCCACAGAGAAAGTGGTAGCTTAACATGCAAGCAGCAGATAAAAAAACCCTGACCTTTATCAGATTTTGTAGGATCTTTTCGACAGATCTGAAATTCCTTCTGAAATTCCTTCAAGTTTGGGTAAATTGTTTTTCCTCTGACTCACGCAGGACATAAAAAGAGTTCCCTTCAGAACTGGGGTGTGTCGAGCAGGCGTGTGATGAATTATTTAAACATCAAACACCGCAGAAAGTCCTTGCTTTGCATAAAAAGTATAAAGTATAAAGTATAAAGTATAAACTTTGTCTTGTTCAACGACACCACTACAGCACAGGGGTAGGATGTAGACCAGTGGTAAAGTGTCCGCTTGATGCGTGGTCGGTTTAGGATCGATCCCCGTCAGTGGCCCCATTGGACTATTTCTCATTCCATCAGAGCTCATCAGGCTATTTCTCGCTCCAGCCAGTGCACCACAGCTGGTGTAACAAAGGCCGTGGTATGTACTATCCTGTCTGTGGGATGGTGCATACAGAAGATCCCTTGCTGCTAATCGAAAAGATTAGCCCATGAAGTGGCAACAGTGGGTTCCCTGTCTCTATATCTGTGTGGTCCGTAACCATATGTCCGACGCCATATAACCGTAAATAAAATGTGTTGAGTGCGTTGTTAAATAAAACATTTTCTTCCTTCTACTACAGCACATTGATTTATATATCATTGGCTATTCAAAATCCACTTCTGAACTTACGAGTTTGTTTTTTAAACTCTGTGGTTTTGTTTAATGATACTACTAGAGCACATTGATTTATATATCATCGGCTATTCAAAATCCACTTCTGAACTTACGAGTTTGTTTTTTAAACTCTGTGGTTTTTGTTTAATGATACTACTAGAGCACATTGATTTATATATCATCGGCTATTCAAAATCCACTTCTGAACTTACGAGTTTGTTTTTTAAACTCTGTGGTTTTGTTTAATGATACTACTAGAGCACATTGATTTATATATCATCAGCTATTCAAAATCCACTTCTGAACTTACGAGTTTGTTTTTTAAACTCTGTGGTTTTGTTTAATGATACTACTAGAGCACATTGATTTATATATCATCGGCTATTCAAAATCCACTTCTGAACTTACGAGTTTGTTTTTTAAACTCTGTGGTTTTGTTTAATGATACTACTAGAGCACATTGATTTATATATCATCGGCTATTCAAAATCCACTTCTGAACTTACGAGTTTGTTTTTTAAACTCTGTGGTTTTTGTTTAATGATACTACTAGAGCACATTGATTTATATATCATCGGCTATTCAAAATCCACTTCTGAACTTACGAGTTTGTTTTTTAAACTCTGTGGTTTTTGTTTAATGATACTACTAGAGCACATTGATTTATATATCATCGGCTATTCAAAATCCACTTCTGAACTTACGAGTTTGTTTTTTAAACTCTGTGGTTTTTGTTTAATGATACTACTAGAGCACATTGATTTATATATCATCGGCTATTCAAAATCCACTTCTGAACTTACGAGTTTGTTTTTTAAACTCTGTGGTTTTTGTTTAATGATACTACTAGAGCACATTGATTTATATATCATCGGCTATTCAAAATCCACTTCTGAACTTACGAGTTTGTTTTTTAAACTCTGTGGTTTTTGTTTAATGATACTACTAGAGCACATTGATTTATATATCATCGGCTATTCAAAATCCACTTCTGAACTTACGAGTTTGTTTTTTAAACTCTGTGGTTTTTGTTTAATGATACTACTAGAGCACATTGATTTATATATCATCGGCTATTCAAAATCCACTTCTGAACTTACGAGTTTGTTTTTTAAACTCTGTGGTTTTGTTTAATGATACTACTAGAGCACATTGATTTATTAATCATCGGCTATTGGATGTCAAACATTTAGTAATTTTAACACATATAATCTTAGTGAGGAAACCCGCTACATTTTTCCACTAGTAGCAAGAGATCTTTTGTATGCACCACCCCCCAGATAGGGTAGCACATACCATGGCCATTGATAGATACCAGTCATGGTGCACTGGCTGGAATGAGAAATAGCCCAATTGGCCCACTGACAGGGATTGATCCTAGACTGACCGCGCATCAAGCAAACGCTGTAACATTGGGCTATGTCCCATTATGCATAACAGTTATATTACGTCTCCTCCCATGCATCCCAATCCCCAGTCCTAACTCACACCATATCAAAACAATTAAATTTCCATTATATTACTATATACGGTAATAAAATTACGGTACAGTAATAAAAACCATTCTGACTGTGCATTAAAAATATCTTTTATTGAACACATGTGCAATACAAAATCTCGCATGAGTAGTTCACTTGTTTACTTGAATGACTTCATGATCCTAGGTCAAACAAAGTAGTAATCTTTATTTAACGACGCCACTAGAGCACACTGATTTTTTATCTTATCATCGGCTATTGGACGTCAAACATATGGTCATTCTGACACTGTTTTTTTGAGAGGAAACCCGCTGTCGCCACATAGGCTACTCTTTTATGACAGGCAGCAAGGGATTTTTGTATTTGCGCTTCCCACAGGCAGGATAGCACAAACCATGGCCTTTGTTGAACCAGTTAAGGATCACTGGTTGGTGCAAGTGGTTTGCACCTACCCACTGAGCCTTGCGGAGCACTCGCTTAGGGTTTGGAGTCGGTATCTGGATTAAAAATCCCATGCCTCGATTGGGATTCGAACCCAGTACCTACCAGCCTGTAAACCGATGGCCTAATCACGACGCCACCGAGGCCGGTGATCCTAGGTCAATTAATTGCACAAAATTCACCAGGCGAAGTAAGATGTGCTATTAAATTAAACTTTTATGAAAGGTGGTATGTAATAAATACAGCACCACATACCAGTTTTTTTTTTAATGTTATTTATTGTGCGCAAGATTTATACCACTCTATCACGTCATGGTCTCACGGTATAATATTCTTGCACACTATAAACTTGTTCAATAAACAACATGGAAAAACAACCGGTATGTGGTTCTGTCTATATTATTACGCTTCAGATGCAAACACCGATCATATTTACATTGAAAAGCCAGCAAAGTAAATAAGCAACACCAGGAGCATCATAAAACCAAAAATATCCCGTGAACTATTTATATATACACAACATGGGTAGACGTATTTAAATGATTCTAATACACCTCGCGCTGAATGGAATTTTGCTTTATAAAAGTAAACATAACCTATTATTCTTTGGCCTTAATTTCCATTTATTGAGGAAAATGTGTTCATATACAGACACACGAAACACACACACAAAAGCTTGTTGCTTCTGTTCCATAGACAACTGGTCCTCTTGGTGCTATATCCATGTCGAAAGGCTTTCTGAAAATACAATACGAATCTCTCGGTCGGAACCCAGGTTTTCCATTCAGCCATTGTGGACCGTTATTAAATTACCCTCGCACAAATAACACGACAGGCACGGCAAGTCAACGGAGCTTTTCAATGAAACGTTTCAAGCGTGGCGGTGTGCATATTTATTTCATCTGTTAGGAGAAGATAGGACGGTTCTTTGTCATGCTGAATTAGAGCAGAAATTACTGAGGATGAGGCATTGGCATCCAGCAAATATGTAGGGTGGGAAACGGGGGAGAGATTTCGGGAAAAACAGTGAAACTGTACACAGACGAACACAGGCACTTAGGAATGATATCTAGGGGGTGGGGCTGGGAAACAGGGAGAGATTTCGGAAACACAGTGAAACTGTACACAGACGAACACAGGCACTTAGGAATGATATCTAGGGGGTGGGGCTGGGAAACAGGGAGAGATTTCGGAAACACAGTGAAACTGTACACAGACGAACACAGGCACTTAGGAATGATATCTAGGGGGTGGGGCTGGGAAACAGGGAGAGATTTCGGAAACACAGTGAAACTGTACACAGACGAACACAGGCACTTAGGAATGATATCTAGGGGGTGGGGCTGGGAAACAGGGAGAGATTTCGGAAACACAGTGAAACTGTACACAGACGAACACAGGCACTTAGGAATGATATCTAGAGGGTGCGGCTGGGAAACAGGGAGAGATTTCGGAAACACAGTGAAACTGTACACAGACGAACACAGGCACTTAGGAATGATATATAGGGGGTGGGGCTGGGAAACAGGGAGAGATTTCGGAAACACAGTGAAACTGTACACAGACGAACACAGGCACTTAGGAATGATATCTATGGGGTGGGGCTGGGAAACAGGGAGAGATTTCGGAAACACAGTGAAACTGTACACAGCTGAAAGTTTGTTTTGTTTAACGACATCACCAAAGCACATTGATTAATTAATCATCAGCTACTGGATGTCCAACATTTGGTCTTTCTGACACGTAGTCATCAGAGGAAACCAGCTAAATATTTTTTAATGCAGCAAGGGATCTTTTATATGCACTTTCCCACAGAGGAAAGAACATACCACGGCCTTTAAACAGTTGTGATGTACTGGTTGGAACGAGAAAAAATCCAATCAGTTGAATGGATCCACCGAGATGGTTCGATCCTATGACGCAAGCACCTCAAGCGAGCACTCAACCGACTGAGCTACATCCCTTCCCTTTACACAAATGAAACACAGGCCCTTAGGAATGATTTTTAAGGGGGCGGGGGGGCACAATATCTAGCAAATATGCAGGGTGGAAACAGGGAGAGCTTTTAAGAACATGGTTAAACCTTACACATATGAACACAGGCCCTTAAGAATGATATCTAGGGGAGACAATATTTCTAGTGGAGGAGTGCGCTGTTAAATAAAACATTTCCTTCCTTTCTTTCTTCCTCTCTAACACTACATGCATATGTAAAAATTATCAAATGTTTGACATCCAATAGCCAATGATTAATAAATCAATGTGCTCTAGTGGTGTTGTTAAACAAAACAAACTTCTTCTAATGGAAAAATGTAGCAGGTTTCCACTAAGACTGTAAACATTATCAAATGTTTGACGTCCAATAGCTGATGATTAATAAATCAATGTGCTCTAGTGGTGTTGTTAAACAAAACAAACTTCTTCTAATGGAAAAATGTAGCAGGTTTCCACTAAGACTGTAAACATTATCAAATGTTTGACGTCCAATAGCCGATGATTAATAAAATCAATGTGCTCTAGTGGTGTCATTAATCAAAACAAACATTTAAATTTCAATCAAATTGACTCACATAGTAACAATAATTACTTCCACACAATATCAACTGTTAAGTGGGTCAGCCAACTTGGTTTGTTATTTTTATTATTTGTGTCGACACTACTAAAACATCTACTTGTTAAATCTTGAACATAAAACTCTATTTAAAATGTCCACTTGTTAAAACTTGTACATAAAACTCTATAACGTCCACTTATTAAAACTTGAACATAAAACTCTATAACGTCCACTTGTCAAAACTTGTACATAAAACTCTATAACGTCCACTTGTCAAAACTTGTGTAAATAAAAGTCGAGCCATCACTGAGTAAGAAAAATCAATAAGTAACAGTTTTATGTGTACTCGAAATATCTCTAAGTGTTCAAGTACGTAAACTTGCCAGGTCAGACAGACAAACGAACAGGACTAAACTCTACACACAGTAAACCTGTTAAAACATCAAATAACACCTTCAAACAGAGCCAGGCACACATACATGCAAGATGTGAAACCGCCAGGACAAACAGGTTTTTAATCTACCTGTTTCTTCTTCAATGTATTTTCAAATATTTATCAATTTCACTGTGGCTATATACATACAAGTAGCAGCCAGTGACACTTGAGTTCGCAATATGGTATAATATGCTGTGTAGTATTGTGACCATGTATAACCCCTGCAATTAAGAAAATGTCCCCCCCCCCCCCCCAAAAAAAAAAACATGCCTTGAGAAAAAAGGAAGGAAATGTTTTATTTAACGACGCACTCAACACATTGTATTTATGGTTATATGGCGTCGGACATATGGTTAGGGACCACACAGATATTGAGAGAGAAAACCCGCTGTCGCCACTTCATGGGCTACTCTTTTCGATTAGCAGTAAGGGTTCTTTTATATGTACCAAATCACAGACAGGAGTACATACCATAGCCTTTGATACATGTATACCAGTCATGGTGCACTGGCTGGAATGAGAAATAGCCCAATGGGTCCACCGACAGGGATCGATCCCAGACCAACCATGTATCAAGCAAACACTTTACCACTGGGCTACGTCCCACCCCTATTGTGACCATGTATAGAGCCTACCTCTAGATATACAGCGTGTATACCTCTAGATATACAGCGTGTATACCTCCAAATGATATCATACAGTTAAAGTTTGTTTTGCTTAATGACACCACTAGAGCACATTGATTTATTAATCATTGGCTATTGAATGTCAAAATGTTTTGTAATTTTCACAGTTCTCATTTTTCCATTAGCAGCAAGACTTTTTTTTTATACACACCATCCCACAAACAGGATAGCACATACCACAGCCTTTGATATACTAGTCGTGGTGCACAGTGTGGAATGGGAAATAGCCCAATGGGCCTACTGATTGGAATCTATCGAAGACCTGCTGCACATCAGGTGAGTGCTTTTAACACTGATTAACAAGAGGCCTTTTGGCGTGGTTGCCTAACACCTCTTCAATTAGCTCGAGTACAGGTAAGACCAAGGACAAACTTTACGTTTATCTATACACCCAAAGGCTACAGGTACATGCATGCAATATGTCAGATTTATCTTCATCTCTGCTATCTTTATGTGTTTATTATACCCAAAGGGGGGCGAGAAGTAGTCCAGTGGTAAAGTGCTTGCTTGATGCACGGTCTGTTTGGAATCGATCCCCGTTGGTGGGCCCATTGAGCTATTTCTCATTCCAGCCAGTGCACTATGACTGGTATAGATCAAAGACTGTGGTATGACATAATGTACTATCATGTCTGTGGGATGGTGCTTATAAAAAAAGAGCCCTTGCTACTAATGGAAAAAATGTAGCGGGTTTCCTCTCTATGATTGTCAAAATGACCATATTTTTGACATCCAATAGCCGATGATTAATAAATCAATGTGCTCTAGTGGTGTCGTTAAACAAAACAAAAACTAAATTATACCCAAAGAAAACAAAAACAAAATTATACCCAAAGGGTACATGAAAATAAAACGAATCAGATTTATCTTATCTCTGTTATCTTTATATGTTTATTAAACTCAAAGGGTACATGAAAGTAACCCGATTCAGATATATATTTATCTCTATTGATTCATTCATTTCAACTTATTCTTGTGCTTATATCCAATTAAGGTTCAAGCACGCTGTCCTGGACACATACCTCAGCTATCTGGGCTGTCTGTTCAGGACTGTGGGTTAACAGTTAGTAAGAAAGAAGATGGTGTAGTGGCCTTACACCTATCCACTGAGTTATTAAAACTTGATCTGGGTTGAAGCCGGTACCGGGCTGTGAACCGTGTACCAACCAGTGGGTTAGTGGTTAGTAGTTAGTGGTTAGTGAGAGAGAAGATGGTGTAGTGGTCTTACACCTATCCACTGAGGTATTAAAATTCATTCCGAGTGGGAGCCAGTACCGGACTGTGAACCCAGTACCTACCAGTGGGTTAGTGGTTACTAGTTAGGGGTTAGTGAGAGAGAAGATGGTGTAGTGGCCTTATGCCTACCCACTGAGTTACTAAAACTAACTCTGGGTGGGAGCCAGTACCGGACTGTGAACCCAGTACCTACCAGTGGGTTAGTGGTTACTAGTTAGGGGTTAGTGAGAGAGAAGATGGTGTAGTGGCCTTATGCCTACCCACTGAGTTACTAAAACTAACTCTGGGTGGGACCCAGTACCGGACTGTGAACCCAGTACCTACCAGTGGGTTAGTGGTTACTAGTTAGGGGTTAGTGAGAGAGAAGCGGGTGTAGTGGCCTTATGCCTACCGATTGAGTTATTAAAATAACTCTGGGTGGGAGCCAGTACCGGGCCGTGAACCCAGTACCTACCAATGGGTTGGTGGTTAGTAAGAGGGAAGAGGGTGTAGTAGCCTTCCACCTACCCATTGAGTTGTTACAACTCGTTGTAGGTGGGAGCCGGTAGCGGGCTGTGAACCCAGTACCTACCAATGGGTTAGTTGTTAGTGGTTAGTAAGAGAGAAGAGGGTGTAGCGGCCTTACACCAACCCACTGACTTGTTAAAATTCACTCTAGGTGAAAGCCAGTACCGGGGTGTGAACCCAGTACCTACCAGTGGGTTAGTGATTAGTAGTTAGTGGTTTGTAAGAGAGAAGAGGATGTAGTGGTTTTACACCTACCCACTGAGTCATTGAAACTTGCTCTGGGTAGGAGACGGTACCGGGCTGCGAATCCAGTACCTACATGTACTATCCGTGACCACACTACCAAGGCTGGCTATCTCTATTATTTTTATATATGTTTATTATACCCAAAGGGTACATGAAAGTAAAAGGAAACAGATTTATGTTTATCTCCGTTATCTCTGTGTGTTTATTATACCCAAAGGGTACATGAAAGTAAGTTGAGTCAGATTTATGTTTACCTGTATACCCAACAGGTACGTGTCAGTAATCAGTCCAATCGCAGCCATTAATCAACCACCGGTTTGTCACCTGTCCATTGTACATGTGTTAATCATGCGTCTATCAGCAGTGCAGTATTTATTACATGTTCAACAAACGTGGCTTACAGTTTTATTATCGAGCAGTCTACCTGTTAGTTATTGACACATACACCACTGTTAACCGTCTGACTGTCATAGAGTTCTGTGCCAGGTAACAGAGAGGTCTACCTGTTGGTTATTGGCACATACACCACTGTTTACCGTCTGACTGTCATAGAGTTCTGTGCCAGGTAAGATAGAGAGGTCTACCTGTTGGTTATTGGCACATACACCATTGCTAACCGTCTGACTGTCATAGAGTTCTGTGCCAGGTAACATAGAGAGGTCTACCTGTTGGTTATTGGCACATACACCACTGTTAACCATCTGACTGTCATAAGGGTTCTGTGCCAGGTAACATAGAGAGGTCTATGGCTAATGGCACAGGTGACATAGAGAGGTCTACCTGTTGGTTATTGGCACATTTACCACTGTTAACCATCTGACTGTCATAGAGTTCTGTGCCAGGTAACATAGAGCGGTCTACCTGTTGGCTATTGACACATACACCACTGTTAACCATCTGACTGTCTTAGAGTTCTGTGCCAGGTAACATAGAGATGTCTACCTGTTGGTTATTGATACATACACCACTGTTAACCATCTGACTGTCATAGAGTTCTGTGCCAGGTAACATAGAGAGGTCTACCTGTTGGTTATTGATACATACACCACTGTTAACCACCTGACTGTCATATAGAGTTCTGTGCCAGGTAAGATAGAGCGGTCTACCTGTTGGTTATTGATACATACACCACTGTTAACCATCTGACTGTCATAGAGTTCTGTGCCAGGTAAGATAGAGCGGTCTACCTGTTGGTTATTGATACATACACCACTGTTAACCATCTGACTGTTATAGAGTTCTGTGCCAGGTAACATAGAGAGGTCTACCTGTTGGTTATTGATACATACACCACTGTTAACCATCTGACTGTCATAAGGGTTCTGTGCCAGATAACATAGAGAGGTCTATGGCTAATGGCACATACACCACTGTTAACCATCGGACTGTCATAGAGTTCTGTGCCAGGTAACAGAGAGGTCTACCTGTTGGTTATTGATACATACACCACTGTTAACCATCTGACTGTCATAGAGTTCTGTGCCAGGTAAGATAGAGCGGTCTACCTGTTGGTTATTGACACATACACCACTGTTAACCATCTGACTGTCATAGAGTTCTGTGCCAGGTAACATAGAGCGGTCTACCTGTTGGTTATTGACACATACACCACTGTTAACCATCTGACTGTCATAGAGTTCTGTGCCAGGTAACAGAGAGGTCTACCTGTTGGTTATTGATACATACACCACTGTTAACCGTCTGACTGTCATAGAGTTCTGTGCCAGGTAAGATAGAGCGGTCTACCTGTTGGTTATTGACACATACACCACTGTTAACCATCTGACTGTCATAGAGTTCTGTGCCAGGTAACATAGAGCGGTCTACCTGTTGGCTATTGACACATACACCACTGTTAACCATCTGACTGTCATAGAGTTCTGTGCCAGGTAAGATAGAGCGGTCTACCTGTTGGTTATTGACACATACACCACTGTTAACCATCTGACTGTCATAGAGTTCTGTGCCAGGTAACATAGAGCGGTCTACCTGTTGGTTATTGATACATACACCACTGTTAACCATCTGACTGTCATAGAGTTCTGTGCCAGGTAAGATAGAGCGGTCTACCTGTTGGTTATTGACACATACACCACTGTTAACCATCTGACTGTCATAGAGTTCTGTGCCAGGTAACATAGAGTGGTCTACCTGTTGGCTATTGATACATACACCACTGTTAACCATCTGACTGTCATAGAGTTCTGTGCCCGGTAACCTAGAGGACTCAGAATGCTTACATCACATATAGGCAACTCTTACTGGTGTAAATATAAAGTTTGTTTTGCACATTAAGTGAGTGCTTTACCACTGGACTATGTCCCGCCCTGACAACTCAACTTTACCAGTTCCAATTTTAGACTTTTAAGAATGTAAACACATTTGTACAGCCCTCTTACATGCCAGTAATCCAGGTGAAAATTAAAACAGATGCCCCAGGATACCAAATAGTGACAGCACAGTGTTATCATGCAACGATTATTCTTGTCAAAGGAAACTGCACAGCAGGCAGTACGTCATAAACAATATATTGCTTATTACACAAAAGCATATTTTGGTTTTATTACGGAGTGTTTTCTTTATTTGTACTTAGTGTTGTTCTGTGGTAGACAAGAAGGAGTCATTATAATGTTTAGGGATGGGACATAGCCCAGTGGTAAAGCGCTCGCCTTGATGTGTGGTCAGTTTGGGATCAATCCCCGTCAGTTGCCCCATTGGGCTATTTCTTGTTCCATACAGTGTTCCACGACTGGTATGTCAAAGACTGTGGTACATGCTATCCTGTCTGTAGGATGATGCATGTAAAAGATCCATTGCTGCATTACGAAAAAATTTGCAGGTTTCCAATAGCCAATGATTAATGCATCAATGTACTCTAGTGGTGTTGTTAAACAAAACAAACTTCTTCTTATAATGTTTAATTCATGAGAAATAAAGTAACTAGCAAAACAAAAATACACATCGAATTAACGAGATCCAAAAGAGCATAGTCTGTAAGTGGCATAGCTAAATTTGTTTTTGTTTTATCAATCCATTCATCTATCCACTCAACTTTGTCGGTTTAGGATCGATCCCCATCGGTGGACCCATTGGGCTATTTCTCGTTCCAGCCTCCACAACTGGTGTAACAAAGGTCATGGTATGTACTACCCTGTCTGTGGGATGGTGCATATAAAAGATCCCTTGCTGCTAATCGAAAAGAGTAGCCAATAAAGTGGCGATAGCGGTTTTTTAAAATATATCTGTGTGGTCCTTAACCATATGTCTGATGCCATATAACCATAAATAAAATGTGTTGAGTGTGTCGTTAAATAAGACATTTCCTTCCTAACCATCCATCCATCCATCCATTCAACCAACCGATGATTCACTTCTTACACAAAGAGGCCGACTTTTTTCATTCCCACTCGACACAGTAATACAAATGTACCCCTGGTCTCACACCATATATTTAAACTAGTAAATTATTCTCCTATCAACTATGTAGTTTGGTTGATATCCCCACAAAGGCAGTTAGGAGAGATGTATAATTTTAGGATCAATACAAAATGAACTTTAATTGTTAGCCACTTCACCATGAGCCAGGCAACGTGAGGCATCCACACCCTGGTGAGCCATTGGTCACTAATTACACTTATCAACCTCACTGTGAAGAGCGACACGACAAGGGAGTGCACTCTGTAGACATGTGTCAGTGGCTCTCCTAACAATACCATTTGATGAAAATCAGTCAGCCCGAAATAGATAATTGTTTAATCTAGATTTGCCAATAATGTTATGCAGTGCATATGTATTTCAATAACTGTATACATGCATGTGTGTGTGTGTGGTTCTATTTCCTTGGTTTACTTAGTTCAAATTTATGATTGTCATTAGTTTTCTTGTTTAGCATTGCATGAATACATGTAGATTTATTGTAAGAATTAATAATACATTTGCAAATTTCAGGTAGTATCTGGGGAAAATTTTGGTCTTCGATATTTTTATCAGTGATATTTCTAGTCAATTAAAAATTGATTATCAGTTACTGTGTAATGTTTAAAAATTGTGTAGCGAACTTTGAAAATTGCGGAGCGACTCGTGACACAGAAAGGGATAGTTTATATGCACTTTACCACAGACAGGAAAGCACATACCACAGCCTTTGATATACCAGTTGTGGTGCACTGCTTGGACCTTTTCAAATAATGCAAATTTTGAATTTACGGACGCCTGTTAACATTTTCCAGGTAGGTGGCTGCTACAAGATCTGTTAAATATTGATGTGAGAGTGTGTTACCAAAAATATCTCCAGCAAATCTTCGTATTTCACAGTGAGAATGTCAGTTATTCAGGGTGAGGTGTTTCAAGTAGGTAAACTTTGGATTGAAAGCAAACATGAGGGAGTTTGTCAATTACGTACAAAGTCGTGTGTTACTTATGACAAGTGTAAAACACCCTTCACATACCGGGTAGAAGTCTACTCCTATACTCAGGAATGTTGCATTTCACAGTCGTATGATGTTATATGTAGATTTATCCTATAACTTACCCATGATATCCATGTCATAAACCCATGTGATAATTTACTTTATTAACCCAGTTAATAATGGCATGCAAATCTGCAAGGTCTCTAGGTAATTTGTTGCTGTGGATGGGTCATTTGCTTACAAGGCAACAAGACCTGTGTACCTGAGCGTAACGTTTTCAAAGATTTGTTTAAAATGTGTGACGTCAAACTAATCTGTGCTAATCGTCATGATGTCATATTATCGATGGCGAAAATTTAGTACTGTGATTTACTAAAAAAGTAATTAGAATGTTATTTTAGAAGTGTTATAGGATAAATAGAATTCGCTACTCATGTTTTTTAATATGTAAAATATCAATGTCGTCTAGTTAATCGGTGTTTGTCTCGGCAGAGCCTCGACAAATACCGATTAACACAGACTCAGTTGATATATTCCATATTAAAAAATACTTGTGACGAATCCTCAATTTATCAATGTGTGAAGATTTTAAATGAAGCAATGAAGTGCCTTTCACTGCATGAACTCAAGTTAATCAATGTGTGTGTAAAAATACAATTCTGTCAAATTTCACAATCGTATAATGTAGGGCCTCCACGAGTACTCATGGCACGTGTCTAGTCTAATCTAGCAAGACTCGAGTTCATTCACAGGGCTCGGATTTAATGATGGCACCGATAACAATTCTCGTCGTTGAGATATAAATTGCTGTAGGTAGAGAACATCACCGGTGGCACTTTTGTGCCATCTGTAAAGCTCCTCAACAATGGCAAAATATATACACCTAGTGTACATTATCTGCCAATATTTAACATTTGCACATTTGAAATATGTCTACATATAACAAGATAGCCTTTCAGTCAGGTTTATTTGCTGCAAATGTCACTTTAAAAAAGAACTGCCACAGGCAGGCTCATAATTTCTGTCGGTGGACTGTTTCACCCATGGCAATTCTTTTAAAAATTGCTGTGGGAGACAAATTCTTAAGTTCGAGCCCTGCGTTCACAGGACTCCAGTACTTGTGCAAGGAAGAGCACTCTCATTTAATTCAATTTTTACGTCACTTTCAGAGCTCTCAAGTTGGAACTTTCACAAGGAAAGAAAGAAAGAAAGAAATGTTTTATTTAACGAGGCACTCAACACATTTTATTTACGGTTATATGGCGCAAACATATAGTTAAGGGCCCCAAAAATATTTTGAACGAGGAAACCCGCTGTCGCCACTTCATGGGCTACTCTTTTCGATTAGCAGCTAGGGATCTTTTATATGCACAATCCCACAGACAGGGTAGTACATACCACAGCCTTTGATATACCAGTCATGGTGCACTGGCTACTTTCGCAAGGAGTGAGATTTTGTCTGGTCCGCTTGCTTTGCTCACTGACCCTCTGGAATCCGAATAAATCGGCGTGGGAAATAAGCGCGCTGACAATTGGTCAAGGTTAGAGATTCTGACCAATAAACAACGAAGACACGTATCATATGATTTTAATGCCGTACGGTGCTTAACAGGGCCGGCCGGCAGTCGCAGGCTTGTTTGTCTGTCATTGAGATCGAATGAACAACAAAAAAATATATATGTATAAAAAAATGTTTGCTATAATGTTTAAAATGCGCGAGAAAATCATGTACCGGCGTGAGAGCGTGACACGATGTTCAAATGCGTGAGACTTGACACCGAATGCGTGAGACTTGACAGCACTGCACTTTGCTATATATGCATGCCGCCAGTTACATTATAGGGCTATGAGACATGAAGGGAAAACAAAATTCGAAAGCGTGGCATTATTTGGCATGCGTGTTCAGAGTGTGGAATTAAGATGCATAATGCTATTTTACTTTATTCCTTAATCTCATTATCATCTAGTGTTGGGTACTTGGGTCCGGGTTGAGTTTAACCCTCGAGTATAATCTGGACTCGTTGAGGCCCTAGTACAATGCAATATTTATATCAATGCGTGAAGATTTGCAAAAAAAAAACTGTTCGTTTTGTTTAACAACAACGCTAGAGCACATTTATTTATTAATCATCGGCTATTGGATGTCAAACATTTGGTAATTCTGACATATACATATAGTCTGAGAGAAGAAGTTTGTTTTGTTTAACGACACCGCTAGAGCACATTTATTTATTAATCATCGGCTATTGGATGTCAAACATTTGGTCATTTTGACACAGTCATAGAGATGAAACCCGCTACATTTTTCCATTAGTAGCAAAGGATCTTTTATATGCACCATCCCAAAGACAGGACAGCACATACCATGGCCTTTGACATACCAGTCGTGGTGTGAAGATCTGCATGACATACATGTAGATACCAAGTACAGCAAAACAATATCGAAGAATGATATCCGACAGTAAGAAAATTAATGTTGATGGTCTATCTGAAATGGTTTCATAGTCAAAAATATACCAGAGATTACAGGTTTAACATAACAACTACATTTATCCAGCAATTACTGTATACATTGCCAAGAAATGAAGACTAGATAAATCTCTATATTTTCGGTCACTGACCTAAAATATAGGTCATGTGACATAAGCCCGACTCGACTTCGAGTATTTCAGAATAGATTTTCAATAAACATACTATTTAAATCATTTGTTGAAGTACAGTAAATACAAATAACTTTTAGTTTTACGATAACAATACAAAACTTGTATATTTATTTATGAATTAGTTTAGGAATGCTTTTTAAATATGACAGAATGTAGCTAGCATCTTACAAATAATGACAATACTCAATTTGTGTACACAAAACTGGAGTATATAATGATTTTTCGAGTATTCCTGTGGGATTGCAGGATAAAAGAAATAACTGGTTACTGTCTGAAGACATCTGCTTTATCCTGCTCAGGTCGAATGGCGAATACAGCTCGG
This sequence comes from Gigantopelta aegis, assembly GCF_016097555.1. NCBI lineage: Eukaryota > Metazoa > Mollusca > Gastropoda > Neomphalida > Peltospiridae > Gigantopelta > Gigantopelta aegis. Next base: position 7,645,617 of record NC_054709.1, on the reverse strand, counting down.
CAGAGCTTCGCTGCATTCACCATTCTAACTTTTGCAGGATAAAGCCGATATCTTAAGACAGTAACCAGTTATTCCCTACAACAGAGTTCAACAAATCCGCTAGCCCGACGCCCGTGGCTGGTGGTTTTTAAGTTCAGGCTATCGCTCGATCGTGTTGTTTGTTTGTTTTGTTTTTTTCATCTCGGCTGAAATTTCGTTTAATAAATTTGATTGTGATGTTTGTCATCGAATAATATCAACAACACAATCAGTATATAATAATAATCCACTTGAACTAGGTCTGCAAACTGCAGTAACATGCTATCTCTACATCGCCACAGTTACAGCATTGTTTATTTTTCCCTTTCAAGTTTCTGGCACAGGAAATAAGTCTAATGACATGCGTGTTTTGATTGGTTGGACACGTCACGTGGTAGTTAATCTCGCACATATGTTTTAGACTAAGAACTTGGAAATCACCAATCGCGACATCAGGTTAATCTCAATCAAGTAAACCCCAGTCATGCTTTGAATTTCAGTTTGTTTTATCGGCAATCAGGAAAACAATTTACTTTAATGGTAACCGCACATGCAATGACTCGGCTTGGCCTATTACGTGTAGCGGTCTGGATAATGCGTCACAGCTGCCGATACAATATGATACCTTTTTTGTTCATTAATTAACAATGGATTAGATGTCGCCGTTATATTCTTTTGGTATCAGTCTGACACGGGATAATGCCCTGTATTTGAGCAATTGGCATCACCGTTCCTGGCGACATAAATAGTAGGGCCCTAAATGTATAACCCACTACCGAATACACTGAACCATCTATTACTGTGTGTCACACTGTCGTACCCTCATTTAAATTTAATTATTTTGATAGTGGGTTTAGATATCAACCATGAGTTTGCTCAATTATTTTTCCTCGGAGGGAGGGCAAAAGCGAAAATGGAACAATGACAATGGATCACACTTGACAAAAAAACAAATGTACAGCACGACAAAAAATTTAAAGTTACAACATGATTTAAGTGTTTGTTTTATTTTACTGTTATACTTGTAAATGTGTAATGTTACAAACATTATATAAAAATCCAGTTATAATTGGGAATTTGGGCTAGTGCTTTATCTTGGTGGGCTAGTGGTTTTCACAAACCCACTAGCCCTGTGGCTAGTGACTTTTCAAAATATTTGTCATACTCTGCCTACAGGTATGTATATTACCAGTAAATGATATAAGATTTTAAACAATGGCAAAGCCATAAAGACTCACACATAATGTTGTGTATATTGAATAGTCAAAAGAGAAATCAGTCCACAAACTGGAAAGTCTCTGAAATGTGGGAAAATTTAAGAGTAGTAGTCTAAGCTATCACACTTTCCAGAAAACTTGTAACTTGATTTCCAATGATTTCCATTCATATGGTTAAAGCATGCTGTCCAGGGCATCTCTTGGGTACCTCCCCTAGTTTGTAATGATTAGCGAGATAGAAATATGTGTTTTGGACTTTGGAGGCAGTGCCAGGATTCAAGCCTAGTACTTGTCAGACTTGAGGCCAATGGCTAAACCACTACACCAACAAGTATGAACAAGTACTGTCTTGGCTAGTTGAGCCAGTCAAAACTGAATACACATATCCATAGAAGTAAAGTTTGTTTTGTTTAACAACACCACTAGAGCACATTGATTTATTAAACACTGGGTCTTGAGTGTCAAACATTTCAGGGATAGCTCTGGCAATCACCATATTCGCCAATTGCGAATTTTGAAAACAATTGGCGAATTTTAGTTTGATTTGGCGAAATAATTTTACATTTTATTAGAAAATAATTGGTTTGCTGTCATTTTTTAAGCTTAATATATAATTTGGCAAAACGTTGTGTTCACTCAGAGCTAGCCATGCATTTGGTAATTTTGACATATAGTCTTAGAGAGGAAACCCGCTACAGTTTTCCATTAGTAGCAAAGGATACATGTATCTTATATGCACCATCCCACAGACAGGATAGGACATACCACAGCCTTTGATACACTAGCAGAGCCAGTTTATCCTATTAGCACATGCTATGGGCCCCATGCATCAGGGCCCCCCGCGGTAATGTATATATTTATTTTCCCCTCACCCCGAGGGGGTTGCAAAATATATATATATCCTGGGAAGGGGGACCTGCTGTTATTTGTGCTACAGGCTCTGCAAAACTGGCTCTGTATACCAGTCATATATTGGCTGGAACAAGAAATAGCCCAATGGGCTCACCACCAGGGATCGATCCCAGACTGACTGCACATCAGGTGAGAGCTTTACCACTGGACTACAAGTATGTCCTGTCTGAATACACTGGCTTGTCGAGACTTGTATGTACCTGTAATTAATCAGTTGACTTTGCCAGGTGTGTTATAGTAATGTCAAATCAAGCCAGTGATTAATCTTTTATCTGGATTATCTCACCTGGAATTTGGCATTGTTATCAATATTATAAAACCGTGATCAAGACCCGACCGACTTCAATCTCCTTCTGTGTGTCAAATGATCCGCGTGAAGAAAAATAATGGGGCCAATTTGGTCACAGGAGAATTATATGTTTTATACACACTCACTGAAAGACCAGGCATCAATAACAATACTGGTAGTTCACCCAAAACAACCGTATTAAACATGGAGGATTGACGACAAAGAAATGTCAACCAACAACACTAATTAGCTTCGATATATACACGTACTAGGGCTTAAATAACATGTGTAGGTCATGATACAATACATGTATATCCCATGATACAATACATGTATATCCCATGATACAATACAAGTATATTCCATGATATAATACCTATCCTGATATATGGGTTGTAATACAATACTTATTATGATACATAATCGCTTTGACCATACATGTAGTATTTACCATATTAGACAATGTAAAATATTTTCAGCAATTCTGGCTTTTTACCATTAAAGTGACATACCCTAATTTTTAAACACTACAACACTTTTTTCAATATTAAAGCCAGTGTTTTGATAATTTAAATTAGAAGTACTTACATTTTATTATTTAGAATATTCATTTTTGTACACCTAAAGTGCTTCTGGTCATCCAGGTTTTTGCAATACTACAAAATGCTTTTTTTTATAATTCTGAAAACGCACGTTTGTCTGAGAAGTAATGGTTATCGAAACAAGCTCCAGTTATTTTTAATGTACCTCTGAGAAGTAACAGTTATGGAGATGAGCTCTAAGTCTTATTTATTAAAAAAGGGTATTTCCCTGTTTCTTCATCACAAACTCTTGGTTCACTCTGTCTTAACTTTAGCCAAACGTGTTTGCAGTTTGCAGTTTCCTGTCAATATGGAGATGAATTTGAAATTCAATACCCGAAACCTTAGTGGTATAGGGGTATGTAAAAAATACTCCAAGTCTTAAGTCAAACTATGATATTAAAGGGACATTCCTGAGTTTGCTGCAATTTGTAAGATGTTATCGACTAACAGAGACTGTTTAACGACTGTAATTACATATCAAATATATTTTTCTGCATAAAATATTAGTGGCTGTATATTAAACATGTTTCTGATCGTTCTAGTATTTGTACTAGGCTAAATTTCATTTTATTTCCTAAAACACATTTTTTTTGTACGTACGAAATTATTTGAAGACCAAATCCAGTTTGGGCTTCTTACAAATATTAAGACGACCAGAAACACATTGAATATACAGACAAGTTTAATTGTGGAAATATTATATGAGTCGGAAACATCTTACAATGCAGCAAACTTGGGAATGTCCCTTTAAGGAGTTAATCTGCTGATCACCATTATTCGGGTTCGGATTTTGCAATAATATATAAATTGATAAAAAGGAGTAAATAAAATTATATATATGTAATTTTTTGTGGGTATGTAATTCAAGGTATAATGTTTAAATTTCACAAGAAAAATTAAGAAATATTTACAACCTGTAAATTATAACAATAATAATATGGTCATTTTCAAGAAGGCCATAAATCTTACTACACCATTATGTTTTCAGAAAGGTATGTTAAAGGGACACACCCTAATTTCTGCCCACGGAAAAGCACACCAAGTTTAGTTAATCTATAAAACTGTAACACATTTGGATAAAGTTACAATTGAGTGAAACATGAGTCTGTGACTTTGAAATGGTGAAATACCCTCTAAAAATAAGACTGAAACTCTACTTCATAACTGTTACTTCTCAGATGCATGTGTGTTTTTAAAAAATATGAGAAATGTATTTTGTGATATTAAAAGAACCAGGATGACCAAAAACACTTCAAATGTATGGAAATGGATAATCTAAACAATAAAATCTAAGTAAAGTATGATTTCAGTTATTAAAAATGGCTCTAATAGTAAAAAATATGCCTTAGTGCTTAAAAACTAGGGTATGTCCCTTTAACAATTCATTGTTCTGTTTCTTTGCTTTCCTGCGACAAAATCGTATTTTAAACACATTTCAAACAATACAAAGATCATCTGAATAATATTTATCTTTGTCAGCCCACCAAAGTGAGATGTTTTATGTGCGAGATATATTTATATTGCATTCTTCACCTCTCCGGGGTCTGACATTCTGCTATATAACTGCAGGAAATGGGTGATCATTATACTTAAAAGATAATGTTTCTAGTTTACTTTTAATATTTAAAGATGCCGTCTCTGGTACCGTATAGTTTAACATTTAAAGTTGCATTCTCTACACTATTTTGTTTTTAAATATTTAAAGCTGCAGTCTCTAGTATATTTTGGTAATTAAAGCTCCTACCTCTAGTATTTTTTTTAATACACATGTATTTAAAGCTACAGTCTGTATTATATTTTTAATAATACAGCTGCTGTCTTTAGTGTATTTGTAATATTTAAAAAAGCGGTCTACAATATTTTTAATATTTAAAACTGAGGTCTACTATATTTTTAATATTTAAAGCTGTTTTCTCTAATATCGTTTTAATATTTAAAACTGCTTTCTCTGATATATTTTAAATATTTAAAGCTGCCATCTCAAGTACATTTTATTACCACTGAGCTACAATCATTACATATCAATACATATATTACATCTCCTAAAAAAATCACTTGTAAACAATATATATATTTTTAATATATATTTATATATAAAATTATATATTTTTAATATATATTTATATATATATAATATATATTTAATATATATTTATATATATATATACACATATACATATATATAAAGAGTTCAGGCGCAAAATGCGATATAAACCATTTTCTTTCTAGTTTTTAGTTAAAGCCATTATTGTATGTCAGTAAGGGCTAATGTAGGCCTGCTGATTTGCTGAAAAACGTGATTGATCCTTATGAAATTGTATTGGGTAAATCCCGGGTTTTTTTTTTTATCAAAAGGCATATACGCCAATTAATTTTTATTTTTTTTACTGAAAATGAAAAATGGATATATTGCGTTATGGCCTAAACTCTTCATATATATATATAAAAACATTCCTGATTAAATTGAAATCCTAGCTATGTATTCCTTGACTCTGTGTGCGTGTGTGGGGTGTGTGTGTGTGTGGGGGGGGGGGGGGGGGGTGTGAGGGTGGGGGGGGGGGGGGGGTGCTAGAATGGGGGTGGGGGGGGGGTAAAACAAAATAACAAATCACACAAAAATAACAAAGCAGTGAATTTCAACAGTTTTCAATGTCAATCAATCGTAGACAATGAAAACCAAATAATCGATAATTTAGAAATGTAACATATATTAATTATACTATGTCCCATTACACTGCGAAAATAATAATAATAATAATAAAATATACTACACAACGGTTTAATAAATAAATGAAAAACACACAACCTCGCGTCATTTTACAAAAGACAAGAGCAATTTTACCTGTTCGTCACCACAATACCTGACTGTTTTCACCTGGCGAAAGCGAACGTAAACATTGCACGGATAAGCGCAACGATTCATTGCACCAGGTAACAAAATGCACTTACCGAGACCAAACAGATCCTGCAATACACCATTCCAATCAGTCGTTTGTTGGGACGTGGGTTTTCCGTGTAACATTTTTACATCCCAAGAAAAATCACCAACAAGAATGGTACGTTATATTTCGCTAAAGGTAACCGTAAAATCCATCGCCGGTGAATTCAAGACAAGCACAGTAGCGACGTAACTGTCACAGCTCGTGCAATCCTCGAGGCGCGAGCTTCACTTGACAGAGCGTGCGATATCGAGGTCACGTGACTCAGGTGAAAATTAGCATGCTTTACAAGGCGTTCTCTCGAATTTAAGGCATGCTTTGTGTCCAAAGCGCAATTCGGCTGGGTATCACAGAGTAGATGCAATGGAGCGAGTCGGGCAGAACTAAATTTATAAATCGTAGACCAAGGACCGATAGAAATATGGATCTAATTGTCATGAATATATATATAATATGTTAATCTTCAATTATTTATTAATCATATATTTCTATTAACAGTGGTTGCGTTAACAAATACCACTACTTAATAGTATCTGGGTGTTTACTTAGCCGGACTAGTCTGCCGTTAGGGAGCTAGACGGACATTTGGACATTTATAATCACACTAACGATCTAATCTGGATGTTAATTATTTTACTGTTGTGTCTTAATTAATAGCGTGGGGTGGGGGGGGGGGGGGGGGGGGGGGGGGGGGGGGGGGGGGGGGGGGGGGGGGACGTAGCCCAGTGGTGAAGCGCCCGCTTGGCTTGATGCGTGGTCGGTCTGGGATCGATCCCCGTCGGTGGACACATTGGACTATTTCTCGTTTTAGCCAGTGCACCACGACTGATACAGCAAAGGCCGTGGTATGTGCTATCCTGTTTGTGGGATGTGCATATAAAAAAACAACTTGCTACTAATGGAAAAATGTAGCGGGTTTCCTCTCTAAGACTATACGTCGAAATTACCAAATATTTGACATCCAATAGCCGATGATTAATAAATTAACGTGCTCTAGTTGTGTAGTTAAATAAAATAATATTTAATAGCGCAAATAGATTGTATGTCCCGAGTTTATTGCCATTGTAAGGTGTTTTAACCACTAAAATTACATACTTATACGCATTTATTTTTTGATTGTGTACATTTTCAAAATTTAATTAAACAAGTCAAGCAATGGATAAAAGAAGATGCAGACATTATAGTTATCTTCTCTCGTACCAGTTTTCTTGTTGACCTTCTTGAACAATATCATAATTGACATTATTGCTCTTTTGACAAAGCAATTTATATATAGTTCAAAATTTCTGAAGAAATCACTAGATATTCAAATATTAAAAATTCATATACATTCTTATTATATATTAGAAAAAAAAAAGTATTCCAATAGAATCAAATATAATGAATTTATTAAAAGATGGAGTTGTTTGAATAAATATCTCTGACGTCATCCACCACTGACAATATCTAAGTATTTATTACCATATATACATGTATAAGAAATTTTGAGTGTTTAGTACTGAGTGAGGTTCAATGACGTGTTGGCAAGAGGTTTGTTGTTTTATTTTATATTGACCAGCCTCGGTGGCGTAGTTGTTAGGCCATCGGTCTACAGGCTGGTAGGTACTGGGTTAGGATCCCAGTCGAGGCATGGGATTTTTAATCCAGATACCAACTCCAAACCTTGAGTGAGTGCTTCACAAGGCTCAATGGGTAGGTGTAAACCACTTGCACCGACCAGTGATCCATAACTGGTTCAACAAAGGCCATGGTTTGTGCTATCCTGCCTGTGGGAAGCGCAAATAAAAGATCCCTTGCTGGTAATCGGAAAGAGTAGCCCATGTAGTGGCGACAGCGGGTTTCCTCTTAAAATCTGTGGTCCTTAACCATATGTCTGACGCCATATAACCGTAAATAAAATGTGTTGAGTGCGTCGTTAAATAAAACATTTCTTTCTTTATTTTATATTAACTAATTTTGATCCGTGTATGTATATATAAAAAAATATATACTGTGTGAAAATGTGACCAAAAGTGAAAAAAACAAACTTCAAATAAATTAAAAATAAATAAATTACATACTGAATATAGGGGCGGGACGTTGGCAAGTGGTAAAGCGTTCGCTTAATGCGCGGTCGGTCTGGGATCGATCCCCGTCGGTGGACCCACTGGGCTATTTCTCGTTCCAGCCAGTGCTCCACAACTGGTGTAACAAAGGCCGTGGTATGTACTATCCTGTCTGCGGGATGGTGCATATAAAAGATCCCTTGCCTGTTACCGGTCCCGGCCAGACTGCTGGTGCTCTCTTCAACCTGCCAGAGCAGGCGGTCCTCCCCCTCCCCCAACCCACTCTACCCATTTCCTGTCCTGGACAGTAAAAAAAAGTAAAGTTTGTTTTATTTAACGACGCCACTAGAGCACATTGATTTTTATCTTATCATCGGCTATTGGACGTCAAACATATGGTCATTCTGACACTGTTTTTAAGAGGAAACCCGCTGTTGCCACATAGGCTACTCTTTTACGACAGGCAGCAAGGGATCTTTTATTTGCGCTTCCCACAGACAGGATAGCACAAACCATGGCCTTTGTTGAACCAGTTATGGATCACTGGTCGGTGCAAGTGGTTTACACCTACCCATTGAGCCTTGCGGAGCACTCACTCAGGGGTTGGAGTTGGTATCTGGATTAAAAATCCCATGCCTCGACTGGGGTCCGAACCCAGTACCTACCAGCCTGTAGACCGATGGCCTAACCACGACGTCACCGAAGCCGGTCCACAACTGTCTAAGGCCGTGGTATGTGAATATAAAATATCCCTTGCTGCATTAAGAAGAAGGTAACGGGGTGACTACGTGTCATAATTGACATCCAGTGGTGTAGTTAAACAAAACACACTTTAAATACCCCCCCCCCCCCAAAAAAAAAAAAAAAAAAAAAAAAAGAAGAAGAAGAAAAGAAACAAAAAACCCAACAACTATAAACGTCTCTGTTAATCGGCAACATCTTAGCAATGACACCAAACTCAGGAAGGTTCCCTTTAATTCGATCGAGAGCTACCTGTTCTAAGACTCAACACACCAGCCCACCTCAGATCATCTGAAAGGAAATAACAACCCCGAAAAGAACAAACACACAAGTGCGTTAATATGTCACCATATTGCCTGACCCGGGTTTTACATTTCTCCGCATTTCCTTTGTGTGTTCCGCAATAACAGATCAACTTCGTATACTGCACTGCCACCCTGTTCTATGGTACACGTCGGTTACTAAAGCAACTAACAACTATACCACGAATATACCGCAGGTATTGCTCTGTGTGTGTGTGCTAGGTAAATATTTGTAGTATGTTTCTGAAGGGTGGCGGGAAAGAAGATGATACACTATGCAAAAGAATGTCATAGTAATAACGCTAATAATCAGAAGTGAAAGCACATTTGTGGTGTAAATATACTGAAGTAAATTGTAAGCAAATTGTATAATGTAGTGCAAGCTAAATCGGTTTTAAAAAATCAGACTGATATAATTACTGGGGCAGTAAGAGAAAAGAACCAGTTCATACAAACCTGGAATGAATGAAAGAGTTAATGAATGAATGAACGAAGCAGCTAGATCAGTCGGTATTCACGATCACCGTACTAGGTAAAGCCTGGCTCCCATAAAATATGTATCATGTCGCAGAGCGCCACATATCAGAGGCGCATACTACCAACTGCCAGCAGAAAGTTGGCCAACTTTCTGCTGTCACGACTTCTACGACTGTCCAGTTGTTAGTCTAAGAGCTCTTACAAATCGTAAAACACATTAGTTGTTATTCTGAACGCATCAGTTGGAAAAATTAAAACGCAACCGTCAAATTTGCCAACTTTGTGCTGGCAGTTGGTAGTTTGACACTAGCATTAGTTTGTGAGAGCACGGTCAGGGACTGTCTACCGTCGATATGCCTTGACCTTTGTAAAGCACTACGACGTATTTTTTCACAATTAGAGCCATTTTTGATAATTCAAATAATACATTATCAATACTTTATTGTTTAGATTATTAATTTCCGTATTCTCGCTCCAGCCAGTGCACCACGACTGGTACATCAAAGGCCGTGGTATGTGCTATCCTGTCTATGGGATTGTGTATATAAAAGATCCCTTGCTGCTAATCGAAGAGTAGCCCATGAAGTGGCGACAGCGGGTTTCCTCCCTCAATATCTGTGTGGGTCTTAACCATATGTCCGACGCCATATAACCGTAAATAAAACATGTGTTGAGTGCGTCGTTAAATAAAACATTTCCTTCCTTTTAAAGTTACCGGCCTCGGTGGCGTCGTGGCAGGCCATCGGTCTACAAGCTGGTAGGTACTGGGTTCGGATCCCAGTCGAGGCATGGGTTTTTTAATCCAGATACCGACTCCAAACCCTGAGTGAGTGCTCCGCAAGGCTCAATGGGTAGGTGTAAACCACTTGCACCGACCAGTGATCCATAACTGGTTCAACAAAGGCCATGGTTTGTGCTATCCTGCCTGTGGGAAGCGCAAATAAAAGATCCCTTGCTGCTAATCGGTAGTGGCGACAGCGGGTTTCCTCTCAAAATCTGTGTGGTCCTTAACCATATGTTTGACGCCATATAACCGTAAATAAAATGTGTTGAGTGCGTCGTTAAATAAAACATTTCTTTCTTTCTTTTTCCTTTTAAAGTCCAACTATCTCATTCTAATTAACCCTGCATATAACGCTGAATTTGATTGGCTAATCAAATCCATTTGGGGGAAGTAGGATAAAACCAGCATTAACGCGTTGCAGATAAAACTCAATTTGCGACTGTAACGTAACATTAACATCCGCAAATGGTCTAATACAACATAGCTATCCCCTAATTGATTTTCATCTGCACCATAACAATGTCCATTACGTTCGATTCACTGCCGTTGACGGTGACGTCCCCGGACACACCAGAATGTACACGAATAGATCTTTTTCTGCTCTGAATTGAATTTAATTTCATTTCAACTTATTTTCCTGCTAATATCCAATTAAGGTTCAAGCACGCTGTCCTGGGCACACACCTCTGCTATCTGGGCTGTCTGTCCAGGACAGTGGGTTGGTTAGTGGTTAGTGGGAGAGAAGAGGGTGTAGTGATCTTACACCTACCCACTGAGTCGTTAAAACTCGCTCTGGGTGGGAGCCGGTACCGGGCTGCGAAACCTATACCTACCAGCCTTATGTTCGATAGCTTAAAAGGACATTCCTGAGTTTGCTGCAATTTTAAAGATGTTATCGACTAACAGACTTTTTAACAATTGTAATTATATATCAAATATATTTTTCTGCATAAAATTTTAAGTGGCCGTATATTAAACGTGTTTCTGATCGTTTTAATATTTCTACTATGTTAAATTTCATTTTATTTTCTAAAAAATTTTTTTTCGTACGTACGATATTATTTGAAGATAAAATCCTGTTTGGGCTTCTTACAAATATAAAGACGATCAGAAACATACTGAATATACAGACACTGATATTCTAAACAAGAAAATATATTTGATATGCAAGTTTAATCGTAGAAATATTTTATTAGTCGGAAACTTCTTACAATACAGCAAACTCAGGAATGTCCCTTTAACGACAACACCACCAAGGCCGGTACGAATAGATATTTTTTTCTGCTCTGAATTGCAGCTAATCGTCTCCTTTTATGTGGGGTCATACAAGAGAGGATCTGTTTGCCGATTATTTACGTTAATCACTTCTGACTAACCATGCAGGTAAAGCCGGCCATGATCTCCGTGCATTGGCGGCTCTGTAGACCCCTACATGGATCGTCATGTACCGTGAAGGCTAAGTTAAGGTTCCACACCACCATTAATTACTCCATGCAGTTCAAAACGATTTCCAAAGTAAAGTTTGTTTTATTTAACGACGCCACTTGAGCACATTGATTTTTTTTATCTTATCATCGGCTATTGGACGTCAAACATATGGTCATTCTGACACTGTTTTTTTTTAGAGGAAACCCTCTGTCGCCACATAGGCTACCTTTTTACGACAGGCAGCAAGGGATCGTTTATTTGCGCTTCCCACAGGCAGGATAGCACAAACCATGGCCTTTGTTGAACCAGTTATGGATCACTGGTCGGTGCAAGTGGTTTACACCTACCCATCGAGCCTTGCGGAGCACTCACTCAGGGTTTCGATTCGGTATCTGGATTAAAAATCCCATGCCTCGACTGGGATCCGAACCTAGTACTTACCAGCATGTAGATCGGTGGCCTGACCACGACGCCACCGAGACCGGTAATACGATTTCCATGTCAGAATAATTAGTCTGTGAAAAATACAATACTATTGACAGGGTCATATGACTACTAATTTTAGGGAGTGAATGAATGAATGAATGTTTAGCAACACCCCATCACAGAAATACACATCGGCTATTGGGGAGAAATGTTTTTAGTTAACGACGCACTCAACACATTTTATTTACGGATATATGGCGTCAGACATATGGTTAAGGACCACACGTATTTTGACAGGAAACCCGCTGTCGCCACTATATGGGCTACTCTTCCGATTAGCAGCAAGGGATCTTTTATTTGCGCTTCCCACAGGTAGGATAGCACAAACCATGGCCTTTGTTGAACCAGTTATGGAACACTGGTCGGTGCAAGTGGTTTGCACCTACCCACTGAGCCTTGCGGAGCACTCACTCAGGGTTTGGAGTCGGTATCTGGATTAAAAATCCCATGCCTCGACTGGGATCCGAACCCAGTACCTACCAGCCTGTAGACCGATGGCCAGCCACGACGCCACCGAGGCCGGTTGTCACTCACTAAAGCTCGTGACAATTGACAGTTATTTCATTCGGGACAAAAACTTATTTAATAACTGGTAACTCGTTTATTATCCTCTCTATTTATGTTTCAGAATTATTTACGGAATATATAGAAGTGATTTACAAATTTATTATGTTGACATTTGTTATATTAATATGTGTGAGACCCTTTTATGATGTATACTATATATTCTGTTGTGAAAAAAAAAGAAAAAAAAAAAAAAAAAAGAAAAAAAAAAGAGAAAAAAAAAAAAAAAAAAAAGAGAAGAGGAGAGGTTAGACAACTAGACTTAGAAGCCAAGTTCAGAAATATGTTTCTATACCTTTCTACCCGTGGTACACGCATTGTTTGTTTTTACAATATACCTCCGTACCCACTTATATCCACATTTCGAGAGAACAGAAGAGAAGAGAGAGAGAGAGAGAGAGAGAGAGAGAGAGAGAGAGAGAGAGAGAGAGAGAGAGAGAGAGAGAGAGAGAGGCAGAGACAGAGGCAGAGACAGAGGCAATGAGAGACACACACACAGAGAGAGAGAGAGAGAGAGAGAGAGAGAGGAGAGAGAGAGAGAGAGAGAGAGAGAGAGACCACCACCCCCCCCCCCCCCCCCCAAAAAAAAGAAGGAAATTGATTGTGGGAAGAAAACCATGTAAGTTGATGATTTTGTTTTTTTTAATGCATACATTACAAATATACTGGAGATTGCAGTTTTAATAATGTTGTCGTAACCTCATCTGTGAATATAATCCCTATTGTTCATTCATTGCTATCTAAACGTGTTTGTGTCTTCACTTCACCCACTACTGTTTATACGAAATATATCTCTATAGACACTGGCGGTTATTTCAAGTTCACTCTATCCACGTTTTATCTTTTAATGTTCTTTAAATATTTGGGGTTGGGATCAGCAGGCCATTGTCAAGTTATTTATATCAGTGGTGAATCTTAGGGAAGGTACAAAATAACAAACACGCCCCCCCCCCCCCCCCCCCCCCCCCCCCCACGCACCAGACTGGTAGGTATTGAGTTCGAATACCAGCACTGGGCCCACCCCAGAGTGAGTGCAGAGACGATTACAATGACTGGCTTTTCTCAAAACTGGTTATCATAAAATCTGTAATACGCCGCAGATGGAACAGATGCAGATATCATGTTTCCAATTTCAACATCCCCGTGGAATATTCCTGCGCTGTTACTGGCTTTATGAGAACCAGACTTCACTAGACGGCAAACCATTAATCTCTGTTCGTAACTGACGGCCCAGGTAGCTACGGTATAAAGCCAGGACACCAGGACCGCGTGTTTGAACCTTAATTTGACACAAATACGAAAACAAGGCGAGATTCATTGTTTTTAGATGAGTATTGGATCAATGGTCGATCATTTCTTTAACAGCGTTAATGTTTCTCTGAACAGGTGCGGAGCCAAGGATTTTCTAAAGGGGGTTCACAAAATTAAAAAAAAATTAAGTTTGACATTAAACAGTGCTTTTCAAATAGGCGTGATGTGTGTGTGTGTGTCACAGGACCCCTGTGATCCCCTCTGAATCCGCCATTGCTGAACTCAATGTGTGCCCACAGCATTCTTGTATGAACCGTAACTGAGGTAAAAAAAAAAACCAAAAAACAAATTGACGTCAAAGGCCGCATAGAAAATATATTTGGTTTTTCTTCAAATATTGTTTAGCGAGTTCTCATTCGCCTGAACTCCGCCAATGGCAACTGCAACCTGTACCACAAGTATATCGAAATATCAGGTATATGTAATATATATATATATATATATATAGATATATATATATATATATATATATATATATATATATATATATATATATGTGTATGTGTATGTGTATGTGTATGTGTATGTGTATGTGTATGTGTATGTATATATATATATATATATATATATAGTAGCCATGTGGCACCAGCGGTTCTCACGAAGAAAGAAACCGTTGCTGTTGAAATGTGTTGATTTTATATTGGTTTGTCCATTGTATATAACAATTTATGAATTTCACTTATTAAGCCATATTATTGGAAAAAGCCTTCTGTCTTTAAATTTATTCAACTGCTTACCGTACATAATATTAAGTAAGCAAATGCGTAATTAAGGTAAATATTTATATCTTGCTGCAAATTTGAGAAATAGCTGTATTTAATAGGCTTTTTTATGCACTCTCCACAGCTCGTATAATAAAATTATATCAATTTGTGTACCTCGCCACTGTTTACCTGTATGTATATATCATTATTTTGTACTGATGAACTTTTAGCTCAAAGTCAATAAAGAAACTGAAAAAAAAATCATGATAACTGTCTACAGCTCTAATTAAATCGCGTAATTAAGGTAAATATTTATATCTTGCTGCAAATTTGAGAAATAGCTGTATTTAATAGGCTTTTTTATGCACTCTCCACAGCTCGTATAATAAAATTATATCAATTTGTGTACCTCGCCACTGTTTACCTGTATGTATATATCATTATTTTGTACTGATGAACTTTTAGCTCAAAGTCAATAATGAAACTGAAAAAACAATCATGATAACTGTCTACAGCTCTAATTAAATCGCGTTTGGTAAAAACCACGAAACTAACTTAAGAGTTCAATATTAAAGGCGCAGACCCTAGTTTATAAAGTGACAACAGAGTTAAAGAAGAGTCTGTGACATTAAACGCGAGACATGTGCTTAAAAATAGACTAAACTCGAATAACCGTTACTTCTCGGGCGCACGTGCGTTTAAAAAAAAAAAAATGAAAAATGCAGTTTGTGGTATTAGAAACACCCGGATGACCAGAAACACTTCCGTTCTACGGAAATGGATAAATATAAATAATATTCGATTTCAATGATCATAGTGAAACTTATGCTGTAGTGTTTAAAAACTAGGGTATGTCCCTTTAAGACATACCAGACATTTAGAAAGCAACAGATGTCAATGCATTTAGTTTGGGGCGTGGCTTTATCACGTTATTTACGTTTGGTATTAACTAACTCTGTCGACAGACAATTTTAACGCCATTCTAGCGTTCGGTTTGTCCCGAGGCTGGTCTTCGCACACAACAGAAGGTCTCATCATGTAATGACGAACAAGACAACAAATTGCACACCAATTCTTCAACGGATGTCGTCCAATTTGTGTGTGCCCGAGGCTGTTGACCAATGAGAAAACGGTCAATTTGTACAGCGACACCCGATCTTATCGAGACATTTAGCCTAGTATTGAAGGCTGTCTTAACTGTCCTTGTTTTCGGTTTACACTAGGCATCATTATCTTTTACTTGAACAAATATAAAATATCTCTAATCTTAATGCCATCAGCTACATGTAGGAATTATGCAAATTGAAAATACCAAGAAAACTGAATATTTATAACTGCTACAAAAGGAAGGAAAATGGTTTATTTAACGACACACTGAACACGTGTTATTTACGGTTATATGGCGTCGGACATATGGTTATGAACCACACAGATATTGAGAGAGGAAACCTGCTGTCGCCACTTCATGGGCTACTCTTTTCGATTAGCAGCGAGGGATCTTTTATATGCACGATCCCATAGACAGGATAGCACATACCACGGCCCTTGATATACCAGTCGTGGTGCACTGGCTGGAGCGAGAAATAGCCCAATAGGCTCACCGACGAGGATAGGGTGCGATGGGATAAAGGATCGATCCCTGTATAAACATATTTAACCTGCCTCGGTGGTGTAGTGGTTAAGCCATCGGACATAATGCTCGTGGGTACCGAATTCACATCCCGGTACCGGCTCCCACTTAGAGAGTGAATTTAATGATTCCATGAGTGTAAAGCTAGACTCAGATTGTCAACTGTCACGACGAAGTTGACCAACTCGGCAGTTGCGTTATACTTACCTCAACTCCCGACTTACGACGTGTGCGCTCAGATTAACAACTAATGGGTTATACGACGAGAATCGAGTTGTAAGAGCGCTCAAACTAGCAATTGGACAGTCGTAGAAGTCGTGACAGCAGAAAGTTGGCCAACTTATGCTGGCAGTTGGTAGCTTTTTTTGATTAGCATTAGATATGATTTATCTTACAACTCGTTTTTTAAAAACGTATCCAACTCGCTTTAATTGTAACTTGTAAGATACATTTTGAATGAATGAATATTTAACGACACCCCAGCACGAAAAATACACCGGCTATTTGGTGTTAAACTATGGTAAATGCAAAAATTAATTGATGAACATCAATATAAAAATGCATACATTTTTAACAACTTGTTTTAAGATAAATGGTATCTAATTATCACCCATGTACTATTCTCTATATCACAAACCCAGGTATGCGTTATCCTGTCAGGACCGGCCTCGGTGGCGTCGTGGTTAGTCCATCGGTCTACAGGCTGGTTGGTACTGGGTTCGGATCCCAGTCGAAGCATGGGTTTTTTAATCCAGATATCGACTCCAAACCCCGAGTGAGTGCTCCGCAAGGCTTAATGGGTAGGTGTAAACCACTTGCACCGACCAGTGATCCATAACTGGTTCGACAAAGGCCATGGTTTGTGCTATCCTGCCTGTGGGAAGCGCAAATAAAAGATCCCTTGCTGCTAATCAGAAAGAGTAGCCCATGTAGTGGCGACAGCGGGTTTTCTCTTAAAATCTGTGTGGTCCTTAACCATATGTCTGACGCCATATAACCGTAAATAAAATGTGTTGAGTGCGTCGTTAAATATTTTTTTTTTTTTTTTTTTTAATCCTGTCAGGAAGACAAAAATAATACTGCAAGGTTGCTTATACCCAAAAGGGATGGGGGAGATGAACCGGGTATGCCTTTTAAACCGGCCCTGGTATGTCCTTAAACTCTGCAGCCCAATTTACTCTTTATCACAGGGTAACTGGCCATCCGAATTCAGTGTTATCGACACCAACACAAACTTTGGCCACAGGCGGGATGTGTAACACTCCCGAATTGGGGTCAAGTACCCGACTTCACACGATTCGATCACACACTGACATCAAGTGTTTGATAGATTGTAATCCAGACAGTGAAAATATTGCTTCTGTTAAGTAAATATAGGAAAACAGTCCGCGTTTTATCCCTCAACGTGCGAGGGATTAGTTCATTATTATGCTGCCTGATCGAACGCAAATATTTTCTCAAACATTTTGCTGTCAAAATAAGTCAGTTTTTGATCTTAAGTACATTCTTTTGTTGTAGAATAGTTCATTCACAAGAATTAATTAAAGAAATTCTTATCACTAAATGAATCATGACAATTTCCGATTTAAATCTTTATTTGTGAAACAAATATGTATATTGATTAGGAGAACAAAAAAAAAGCCACAAAACAAGTAAAAAGAAAGGAAAAGAAAAACAACCCAAAAGACAAAAACAACAACAACCTCGCTCTCCATCCCCCTAAAAAAACAAACCTCAAAAAAAAAAAAAAAAAACCCAACCCAACAGACCCCACCCCCCCAGAACAACCTAAACAAGAAAAAAAAAAAAACATAGAAAGAAAAAAAGAAAAGAAAAGAAAAGAAAGAAAAACAACCCAAAAGACAAAAACAACAACAACCTCGCTCTCCATCCCCTAAAAAAAAAGACCCAACAAAAACAACACCCCCCCCAAAAAAAAAAAATCCCACCCCCCAGAACACATAAACAATAACAAAAGTTAGAGTGCGAGTAATTCCTTTACAAAGCTCAATTTATTTATTTATTTATTTATTTGTTAGTTAATTAGTTTATTTGTTTGTTTATTAATTTGCTTTGGATCGATCACAATATATTGGAACTACCAACACAACCCAATTTTTTGTTGTTATTTCCATTACATATGTAAGATTGTTACAAAACACTCAATAACTCTGACCTTTATAGAGACAGTTTGGGCTATACATTGCCTATCAGAACAGATCAATTATACACCGGCCTCGGTGGCGCAGTGGTTAAGCCATCGGACTACAGGCTGGTAGGTATGGTGTTCGCAGCCCGGTGCCGGCTCCAACCCAGAGCGAGTTCTTAATTATGACTCAATGGGTAGGTGTACGATCACTACACCATCTTCTCTCTCACTAACCAACTAACAATTAACCCACTGTCCTCAACAAACAGCCCAGATAGCTCAGGTGTGCCTATGATAGCGTGCTTGAACCCTAATTGGATATATGCACGGAAATAAGTGAAATAAAATGAAATGAATCAGTTATACAAACTCAATTAAACGTATTACTTGTTTTTCTCATGTCCTGTTTAGAAATACGTTTTAAGAAATTCAAGTATATTCTAAATATATAAAATTTTAATTTGCATTCATGAGTACAGAATCGGCCTCGGTGGCGTCGTGGTTAGGCCATCGGTCTACAGGCTGGTAGGTACTGGTTCGGACCCCAGTCGAGGCATGGGATTTGTAATCCAGATACCGACTCCAAACCCTGAGTGAGTGCTCCATAAGGCTCAATGGGTAGGTGTATACCACTTGCACCGACCAGTGATCCATAACTGGTTCAACAAAGGCCATGGCTTGTGCTATCCTGCCTGTGGGAATACAAATAAAAGATCCCTTGCTGCTAATCGGAAAGAGTAGCCCATGTAGTGGCGACAGCGGGTTTCTTCTCTCAAAATCTGTGTGGTCCATAACCATATGTCTGACGCCATATAACCGTAAATAAAATGTGTTGAGTGCGTCGTTAAATAAAACATTTCTTTCTTTCTTTCATTCATGAGTACAGGGGCGAGGTTTAGCTCGGTCAGTTGAACTCTCGCCTAATGCGCTTGTGTCACAGGATCGAACCATCTCGGTGCATTCAATCAACTGATTGGTTTTTTTCTCGTTCCAACCAATGCACCACAAATGGTCAAATGCCGTGGTATGTGCTGTCCTGTCTGTGTAAAAGTGCACATAAAAAAGATCCCTTGCTGTCCCAAAGGTAAACAAAGATCGTGAAAAAATGCCGAATATTAAAGATATCAAGCTGCTTTCCGAAAAGCGTAGTCTACTTGTGTATTCCCCTTCCTCCCTCCCTCCCCCTCTCTCTTTCTTTCTCTCTTTCATTCTGTCTCTCTCTTTCATCCCCCCTCTCTCTCTGCCTCTCTCTCTGCCTCTCTCTCTCTCTCTCTCTCTCTCTCTCTCTCTCTCTCTCGCTGTCTATGTCTGTATGTCCGTCTCCCCCCTCTAACTCACTGTCTCTCACTCACTCACTCACCTATATAAATCATACTGATCAAATGAGAATGGAAATTTTAAGATAGTTGGGGAAGAATAATAATGCTAAAAACGCTTGTTAATATGATACGAGTTATCTCCCTTATTCAACTCCCGTATTAAAACGTTATCCATAACCTTTTTTCACTAGAATTCTTACTCCGCCTGTCACTTATCTCCCCCACCACCACCCTTATTTTTCCTGTTGTCCCATAACACAACTCTTAGACAGTATGGTTGCTCCCCAACAATGTGGGCGTCTCCCTAACATAAAAAAGTTAAGGTTTATTTTGTTTAACGACACCATTAGAGCACATATCACATACCACGGCATTTGATAAACCAGTCGTGATACACTGGTTGTAACGAGAAACAGCATAATGGTCCCACTGACGGGGATCGATCCTATACCGACCGCGCATCACGCGTGCGCTTTAACACTGGTCCACGCCCCGCCCCCAAGTGAGAAAGAAAGAAAGAAAAAAGTGGCCTTTTTAACGGCGCACACAACACATTGTAATTATGGTTATATGGCATTAGCCGTCGGTAATGCCACTGGGCTATTTCTCGTTCCAGCAAGTGCACCGCGACTGGTATATCTAATGCCGTGGTATGTGCTATCCTGTCTGTGATATGGTGCATATAAAAGATTGGAAAAATGTAGCGTGTCTTCTCTCTAAGACTATATGTCAAAATAACCAAATGTTTGACATCTAATAGCCGATGATTAATTAATGCTCTAGTGGTGTCGTTAAACAAAACAAACTTTATATGGCGTCAGACATATGGTTAAGAACAGATAATTAGAGAGGAAACCCGCTGCCACCACTCAATGAGCTATTCTTTTTCGATTAATTAGCAGCAAGGGATCTTTTACATACATTTTATCCAACAGAGAGGATAGTACATACCACGGCCTTTGTTACACCAGTTGTGGAGTACTGACCGGAACGAGAAACAGCCTAATGTGCCCAACAACGGGCATCGATCCCAAACCGATCGCACAGCAGGCAAATGTTTTACCACTGGGCTGTGTTCTGCCCCTAAGAATGAGTGAGGGACATAATAATGATTATTTTTTAAATGTGTGCAGAAATTTAATATTAAATTAAATTATAATATATATATATATAATTATGATAACGTGCATTGCAAAGAAATTCTATGGATGAAATTCTGAGTAGCACCGACTAAGTTAGCGGTATACAAGACATTATTCTGCGGAAGTTTTGTTGTTATAGTACGTCAAAATGGCGGATGACGAAGTTAATTAATGAATGGGAGGGTGAATAATGAATGAATAAAAGAATAAATGAGTGAATTGATACAATAAATTAAAGAATGAAAACAATTACACCACAGTGTTTCGTAACAAAAATGGAAAGCTTTAGAGGTATGTCAGTGGTAGTAATAAATACGAAATGATCAAACTGACATGGTAAATGTCACCAACATTTAAAAATTCACATTTGCAAACTAATGTGTTACAGACACACTACTTTGAAAATGTGCCGGTTTTATGTTTTTCTATCTGTTATTGAACTAGCTATGAACACGAAACAATGAAAACGACAAAACGCCAATCAGACTGAGTGGTCGCCGATACATGAATGTTTGACGACCGCGCAGAAAAAAAAGCCGGCTATAATATTCGGTGTCAAACAAAGGTTCGCCAATCGTCTGTTTGTCTGTCTCTCTTCTCTGTCTGTCTCTCTCTTGTCTGTCTGTCTCTGTCTGTCTCTCTCTCTCTCGTCTGTCTGTCTCTGTGTCTCTGTTTTGTTCTCTCTGTCTATCTCTGTGCACGTGTGCGTGTGCGTATGTGTGTGTGTGTTTCTGTGTGCGTATGTGTGTGTGTTTCTCTGTGTGTGTGTGTGTGTGTGTGTGTGTGCAGGTGCCGATCAAGGGGACGGGTTCGTGGGGATATGCACCCCTTGAACACGAAAGTGGGCCAAAAATCCATTGTTTAACGGGTGACTACACTGAATTTAATTACTTTTAGTGCGAAATATGTAATAATTCTATCAGCGATTATTTCTTGAGAAGATTGTCTTTATATAGGCCCTATAATGCATAGTAATGTACTTTATCAGTGGCGGATCCAGAAAATCCATTTAGGGGGGAGGGCCAATGACATGAGGCGGAATGCCAAGGGGACTTTGGGGGAGATTTGGAGGGGGGTGAAAATTAATATATAATAAAATTATAACTATCGCAAAATTTAGAGCCGCCTCTGTTTATAATACTGTAGGCATCCGTTAGTGTAGATGCATCCCCACCCTATAAACATCCCACACCCTCCCCTTGCGTGTAGCTGATAATGATTTCTGCAATGTATGATGCTAGACACACGACCACAGATGATTGGTAAATGAACTACAGTTGTCATATTGATCCCGATAATGAGGAATTATTACTAGCCAGACCACCTGTTGCTCAACTGCGCCAAATGATCTTTCCCCTCATCCAATCATTGCCGATTTCTCAGCGGCAACTGAATGAATGAATGTTTAACGACACCCCAGCACGAAAATACACATTTGCTACTGGGAAGGAAGGAAATGTTTTACTTAACGACACACTCAACACATTTTATTTACGGTTATATGGCTTCAGACATATGGTTAAGGACCACACAGATATTGAGAGAGGAAGCCCGCTATCGCCACTTCATGGGCTGCTCTTTTCGATTAGCAGCAAGGGATCTTTTATTTTCACCATCCCACAGACAGGATAGCACATACCACGGTCTTTGATATACCAGTCGTGGTGCACTGGCTGGAACATGAAATAGCCCAATGGGCCCACCGACGGGGATCGATCCCATCGGCTATTGGGTGTCATAAAAATGTAAGTATATGGAAATATTGGTATTTCTAGAGATGGGATCAGAAAGGACCTACAGTCATCCAAAGAACAAAGTTAAATGTTTTTTATTTTATTTAACAGCACCAATAGAACTCATTGATTATATTAACGGCCATGGTATGTGCTGTCCTGCCTATACTAAAGTGCATACGAAACACTCTCTGCTGCTGATGGCTGAGAGTATTATCAACCAGGTGTTCTCGCAGCATTTAGTAATCTAGCCTGATGCAACTACTGAACACAGAGCCGTCATCAAGGCCAGTTTTTTTTTATTATTCGGTTTACGAACCCACCGACGTAAATTGTGCTCCAAAAAAAAAGAAAAAAAAAAGAGAGTATTTTTCACTTTTATTTTTTATTTTCTTGCCGCCGACTTCCACAAATAGCTCTAAAGAAAAAAAAGTTACCATTCTAGTCTATTGTGGCGCATTTCGTAAGGTAACAGTGAGAAATAACACTTATTTCGTCAATAAATACACCGTTGTAGACACGAATTGTTAATTCGTCTTCGGTCGCTCTCTTTCGGTCCGATTCGCTCTGTAGCACTCTTGCTTCTCTCACATGAAAAGCATCAGTAGTGTCTATTTTCCCACAGGAAATGTGGGAGCTTAGAGGTGCCTTGTCAATCTTATTTTGTTACAAAGAATCCACATCTATCAAAGTAGCCATATTAAAAAAAAAAAAAAAAAAAAATATTCACCCCTACTGATACACCCGAAACAGGTTTTTTGGGTTCCCCCCCCACCCACCCCCCCTTCCTCCTACCTTTGTGCACAAAAGTTCTTGTTCGTAAACCTAAAAATTACAAAATACTGGCCCAAGGGTCTAGGGGCGGAACATAGCTCAGTGGTAAAGCGCTTTCTTGTTATGCGGTCGGGGAGGGAGTTAGCTCAGTCGGTCGAGTGCTCGCTTGAGGTGCTTGCGTCGCGGGATCGAACCACCTCGGTGGATCCATTAAGCTGATTGGGTGTTTTCTCGTTCCAACCAGTGCAGGACAACTGGTCAAAGGCCGTGGTATGTGCTTTCCTGTCTGAGAGAAAGTGCATATACAAAATCCTTTGCTGCTGTGACGGAACATGCTCTTATTTCTTTTCGCCTGTGGTGATATTAATTGTTTTAGAGGGCCGTGTGCAGTTCCAATATGCACTTAAGCCCAGGTGGGCACTTTGTTACGTAATACCTCCGCGCGATCGTGGTCGAGCTGTGCCTAATACACACCCAGCCCAGGTGCGGAGGCCATGTGGCCAGTAGTTACGTAATACCTCCGCTAGTTCGGTACGTTCGGGGTATTGCTGGCGAACTAGGTGTCTAAGGAAAATTCCCGTCTTGGTCGCTGTGGAAATATCACTTGTAGGTATTCGGTGCCGCGATGTACCCCCAGGCGATATTCGGTTTTATGATAAATAGCTAGGGTTTTAGAGATATCAGGGAGAAACATAGGAAAGCTGCAGGGGAAACGGACGTCGTCTACTGAACGAAATATATAAGTTCAGTCCGGACGTGGTAATTATATATTATTTCTGCTCTGTGTATAACCTTGATGTGATTGATGTGACTTTAAATATTTTAATACCGTATTATACCAATCTTACTTAGACGGTGCTGCCGGTCATCTGACGCAGTAAACTGTAGGCTCACTGTCTAAATAATTATTAAAGCTTAGCCAGTCATCCTAGAGGACCTAGGTAAACTGTAGGTTATTGTCTTTATTGTGATAGGTACCAGTATTAATTCTGTGTTACAAGGTTACTGAATGAGTAGTTAAGGGTTAATTAAAAATTAACCAGTTAGGAATAGAGTTGTAATTCCTTTATTAATTAAGTTCCCCTGGCAGCGTTTCTCAATTATCACACGTTACTGAATGAGTAGTTAAGGGTTAATTAAAAATTAACCAGTTAGGAATAGAGTTGTAATTCCTTTATTAATTAAGTTCCCCTGGGAGCGTTTCTCAATTATCACACGTGTGGGTGTTGTGTCACGGTGAAGTGATTAGAATATGGTGTAAACTAGATACCTACAGATCAACTAATTAAGTGATCAGTTCTGGGTTGTTATTATTTGTTGTTGTTAATTAACTACTGCGGCAGTACATTTGTCAGCGTAGGTTAATACAGATTCCAAAGTGTATTGTGTTTTTGTTGTGTTTTCTAGTGAACTAAACGTGCTATATTACATATACATATAAGATCTTATCTCTGATCATACCTAGACGAACCACGCGGGTATAACTGCCCGTTACAGAGAGATCTAATAGATATACAGTTAGGAGAGATATTTGGATAATCGTGTGTTTCATTCAGTTACGGGTATTATAGAATCCCCGTGACAGCTGCATTAGGAAAAATGTAGCGAATCAGAATGACCAAATCTTTGACATCCAATAGGCGATGATTAATTAATCAATGTGCTCTAGTGGTGTCGTCAAACAAAACGAACACACTTTGTTATGCGGTCGCTCTAGAGCACAACGACACCACTAGAGCACATTGATTTATTAATCATCGGCTATTAGATGTCAAAGATTTGGTAATTCTGACATATAGTCTTGGACAGAAAACTCGCTACATTTTTACATTAGTAGCAAGGGGTCTTTAACATGCATCACCCCACTGAAAGGATAGCACATACCATGATCTTTGATATACCAGTCATGGTACACTGGCTGGAACAAGAAATAGCCCACAGGGCCCTCCAACGGTAATCGATCTAGACCGACCGCGCATGAAGCAAACGCTTTACCACTGGACTACGTCCCGTCATGCATAACAGGTAGCACTAAACCAAATAATTTCCGGCTGGGTCAAAGTTCGAGGTGCACCGAACCTTTGATAGAGAAGTTAACACCACAAGTCCTGTGATTGGTGATAAATGTGAGTGCGTTGGTTGTAAAAAAAACAGTTTCATCTGGGTTAAAAATGTATGCAATTTTATTTCATCTAGTACCACTGTGTCAAGTAGCCTTGTGCTTGGAACATGTATGGGGGTACCTGTAAAAAAAAGTACTCAAATTTTGTGCGAAACTAGGGGTGTTGTAAAAACATCTGGTTATACCGAAAATGAGCCATGAAAGGTACCATTTTCTGCAGTTAATACTTAGTACTTTGAGGTAGGGGTTGCAGTACTGATATTTATGGGTCATAGTTTGGTTGATACATTGCATATAGTGATTTTAAACACAAACGTTAACATGGTCGCCTATGGGATTTTAATTGGTATAGCCCAACCAACAGTTATATTACATCTCCTCCCATGCATCCCCATTCCCAGTCCTAACTCACATAACATTAAAACAATTTAATTTCCATTATATTACTGTGGTAATAAAGAACATTCTGACCGTGCAATAAATATATATTTTAATGAACATATTATGTGTAATACAAAATATTCCATGCGTAGTTCACGTGTTCACTTGAATGACGACACGCGAGCGCTTTACCACTGGGTTACATCTCGCGCCTAAGAACGCTAATAAGCTTTTATAGAGGTAGCCTGCCTCCATAAAGCCGACCAATATACTACATCTTTCCCACGAAAACGAAATGACTTCATTATTATTCTTACATTAAACACTGTGTTTGGGACACTTTAAGGTAGTACTAAACCAAATAACTTCCGGCTGGGTCAAAGTTCGAGGTGCAGCGAACGTTTGATAGAGAACTGAACACCACACGTCCTGTGAATGGAGATAAATGTGAGTGTGTTGGTTGTAAAACAAAAATAGTTTTATCTGGGCAAAACATTTATTAAATTTTATTTCATCTAGTACCACTATGTCAAGTAGCCTTGTGCTTGAAACATGTATGGGGTACCTGTGTAAAAAAAAGTACTAGAATTTTGTGCGGAACTAGGGTAGTCATAGACGCTATCCGTTATCTCTAAAATGAGCAGCTTGACCCCCCGTGTTTTCCTGATTCATTTTAAGGGTGAGGGGTGGTAGTATTTATATCCTTGGCGTTTATGTCGATTGGTACGCTGCATGTAGGAGTTTTAGCCACATATGTTACTATTGTCGTCTATGGGATTTGATTTTGGTAATATACACCCTTAAATGTAAGAGGAAGAGTATACACCCCTAACACTCTCGCACTGGATCAGCGCCTGAATTCACACTTCAGTAAGCATGATATAGAGGCGGGATTTAGCGCAGTCGGTTCAATGCTCGCTTGAGGTGCTTGCGTCGCAGGAATGAACCACCTCGGTGGATCCATTCAACTGATTGTTTTTTCCTCGTTCCAACCATTTTTTTTTATTTAAGACGCACTCAACACATTTTAATTACGGTTATATGGCGTCAGACATATGGTTAAGGACCACACATATATTGAGAGAGGAAACCCGTTGTCGCCACTTCATGGGCTACTCTTTCCGATTAGCAACAAGGGACATTTTATATGCACCATCCCACAGACAGGACTGCACATACCACGGCCTTTGATATACCAGTCGTGGTGCACTGGCTGTTTCGTTCCAACAAGTGTACCACAGCTGAATCGATGTGCTCTAGTGGTGTCATAAAACAAAAAAACGTTTAGATATAAGAACAGGCATTATACAATCCATACAGGGCAGCAATGGAAGCTGTTTGTTGACGGTCATCCACGTGGATACAGGGCAGCAATGGAAGCTGTTTGTTGACGGTCATCCACGTGGATACAGGGCAGCAATGGAAGCTGTTTGTTGACGGTCATCCACGTGGATACAGGGCAGCAATGGAAGCTGTTTGTTGACGGTCATCCAAGTGGATACAGATTGATGAAACAGACACCGTCGTTTAGATTCATTTCACAATGCATGTTCGTTATCTGATCAACCGTATTGTACCTGGAATAGGCGCCGAGTCCACTGACCCACACCGTGAACTCGAGTCTATTGTCCGCGTCTACATATTAACACGTGTTTACACGCTACTTATATAGATATGCCAGTTTCACACCGGCAGCCAGTGGAATAGGACGAAAACACCACAGTGTCGAATTTCTTAGCAGTTAGAATGGTCTGAAACTGGTCACGGAGATACAATCTACTAATAATGCATACTGAATTGTCATCGTAAACACTACCTGACACAACGTTTTGTACGCAAAGATTGCTATAACTGAAAATACAAATAATGGGCAAGAAGGAAGAATATGTTTTATTTAACGACGTACTCAACACATTTTATTTACGGTTATATGGCGTCGGACATAATATGGTTAAAGACCACACATATATTGAGAGAGGAAACACGCTGTCGCCACTTCATGGGCTACTGTTTTTAATTAATTTTTAATTTAATCGCACAGACAGGACAGTGCATACCACGGCAAGAACTTCGGCCGCGGTGGTGTCGTGGTTAAGCCACAGGATATAAAGATGGGTTCGCAATCACCATGAAAGTCAAACGTGATCTGTAGTAGTTTATAATAAAGCTATATACAAAAGTTCAGCTCAATATTTTGAGGCATTGTAAAACAAAGTCCGGAAAACTATATGTGGAACGGACAGAAAGACGGACAGACAGACAGACAGACAGACAGAGGATGGATACTAAACCTATAGCCTAGACCCTCCATTTAGACATGCAGGGGATTAATAAAAACGTTTTCATTTTGTTACAGAATTTAAAACTATATAGTGGGTTTTTTTTCTTCTAAAAATCCTCGACATATTGTCTCCAATTTAAAGTAAAATGCTTTGATAATAAAAAAGGTTTGTTTTTTGTTAGATAAACCACAGATATCACTGTTCAAATATTAATCTGCGTTATGCTAGTCTCAAACTACCAACTGCCAGCAGAAAGTTGGCCAACTCGACGGTAGCGTTGTAATGTCCCCCAAATTCCGACTTAGACGGGTGCACTCAGATTAACAACTAACTGGTTATACGACGAGAATCGAACTGTAAGAGCGCCCAGACTAGCAACTGGACAGTCGTAGAAGTTGTGACAGCAGAAATTTGGCCAACTTTGTGCTGGCAGTTGATAGTCTGATCCTAGATTACACACAGTGAACACGACAATTAACGTGCACGCTCAAAGAACATAATTTACTCTCAAAACCGACAAACACACGCTTTTTTCTAATGTGACATTTCAGAAAGCAAACCGAACGCAGCGGCTGATATTTTTCAAAGTATTTTATTTCCTTGCCGCGAGTTTACATAATCTAAAAATAAACCTTTAAATTAAAAGTAAATGAAAGAACCCGTTTCGTTTCTGTTAACATTAAACTCGTTTGCTTTACCTGTCAAAATTTAGGACACGAAACCAGAGACTTAACAGTCAAGACATTTCATTTCATTTATTTAAGGATTGTCTGTTATTTCTTTTACGTTCATCGGGGTTGAACAAAAAAAATCATCCACAAACTGTGTGAAGCGGCGAAATAACAGACAATACTTATAATTAAATTTGAATCATACATGCTAATAATAACACTAAAACGTCATACTTTATTTTGAATTATTTTTTATCCATAAACAATAATGCTCATTAAGACAACTTGCCCATATAAAATGACGTCATCACATATGACGTTCCCTGACAACGTAATGTTTACATTCATCGAAAAATGAACAAACTCCCGTTGCTACGTCTGGACCAATGGGATGACGTTACGTTGTAATGAATGTAACATAAATTTAATTATATCAAAATGTATAATATAAAAATTATTATTACCCCAGCAGGCACTCATAACGTGGAAAATAAAAATCACTAAGAAATTATCATGCATTGGTTTAACGTACACTACTATTGGACGATTTTATGCCAACAAACCAATCACCTTGTTGGTACTAAATATGACGTCATCACGATTTGGAAAGGGCACACAATGACGTCATGTAGTTTAACGGGTTTGCGTTTACGTCTTTCTGGTTTCAGTGTTAAACGTGTAATAAAATGGTAGTTTAATGCAATTCATTATAATTAAATTTCTGTTACATTCATTACAACCTAACGTCATCCCATTGGTCAAGACGTAGCAACGAGAGTTTGTTCATTTTTCGATGAACGTAAAAATTACGTTGTCAGGGAACGTCATATGTGATGACGTCATTTTATATGGGCAAGTTGTCTTAATGAGCATTATTGTTTATGGATAAAAAATAATTCAAAATAAAGTATGACGTTTTAGTGTTATTATTAGCATGTATGGTTCAAATTTAATTATAAGTATTGTCTGTTATTTCTTTTACGTTCATCTGGGTATGAAAAAAACCCCATCATCCACAAACTTATATGAGAACGGCTTCGCCGATTCACACTGTGGATGATTTTTTTGGTTCATACCCCGATGAACGTAAAAGAAATAACAGACAATACTTAAATATATATATATATATATATATTTTTTTTTTACAGAATATATAGAACTTTGGGTTTGAAAATTATCCGTGAACCGTGAATAAAATACAAAGTTAAAGCAATACCCAGAACAGTAAAGTAGTTTACGTCGTTTCTATATACATGGACGTGTAGCCGATGTAGGCTATATCGAAAATAAAGGCTTTTAAAACCCCCCAAATAGCTGGGGTAATAAATAGAATAACAAACTCGGTACCAGTTATTATCAAATTTATGTCCCTCGTGAAATCATTTTCACTTATCACTCGCTAAAGCTCGTGACAATTGAAAATCATTTCACTCTGGACATAAATTTGATAATAACTGTAACTCGTTTATTATCCTGTATATTCTAGCCCAATTTCTTCACGCAACTTTGTTATGTGCAGAAACCGGTAATTCAGTTTTAGGATATATAAATAAATTGAATATGGTGTTTTCATTTCATTTGACAAAGTTCAACTGAGTTCATCAGAGGCCGTGGAACGGAAGGGGCGGCTGCTTTCCCCAATATTTCATTGTTATTGTGCTTAGTCGGCTGGAAATGCCGAATTTGACAACCTAAAATATTAAATTTTCTCGGGGGAGCATGCGCCCGAATCCACTTTACTAGGACCCTCCATTCCATGAAATGTCCATCCCTCGGGTTATCACACTGACATTACTAGTGGTCTCTACTTTCAAATACTTAATGATTAAATATGAATGTACTCTAGTGGTGTCGTTAAACAAAATAAAGTTTTTTTAGTTAATATAGTCCAAATACATTGTATATCGAAAATGGCGCCGGACGGTAAGAACTTTAATATGTATAGTCTACTCTAATTAAAGGGACATTCCTGAGTTTGCTGCATTGTAAGATGTTTCCGAAAAATAAAATATTTCTACGATTAAACTTACATATTAAAATATATTTTCTTGTTTAGAATATCAGTGTCTGTATATTCAATGTGTTTCTGGTCATTTTAATATTTATAAGAAGCCCACACTGGGAACTACATAAGAGTTGCAGCTTTAAAAAGAATATCTGTAACTCTCACGATGAAGGCCTTTTATTTAGGAGGAACTTGTTATATGTGGCGGCCATAATCTGGAGACTATGGCTCTTTGATCCACATTATGAATACACTGAATGCGAAACATCAGAAAATACAAACGTATCTTGTTTCAGCCCTGAACAACAGTAAACACAAATCTCTACCAGAACACTAGCGCGAAAACATGGTTTCAACAAATTAGCACAAAACACGTGTTGTCAAACACAGCCTAAATCCGGATGGCTCAATTCATTTTGTTACTGCATGATCGACACACAGAGAGGAGTTGAGATACAAATATTGAAAACTCAAAGTTGGCGAGTTGGGCGGTCAGATCAAAGAGCATCGCGAGTCCTGAGCAGGTAGAAATTGTTTACATTTATAATGAACACCGATGTGTCGCAGAAGCTCGCCCTGGCTAAGCCAACATCAAGTGGTTTTAGTTTCCATTGGTTACGTGGTCAGTAGACAGTTAGAAAGTTTATTTTTGTTTAACAACACCACTTGAGCACATTGATTTATGAATCGTCGTCTATTGGATGTCAAACATTTGGTAATATTGACGTATAGTCTTATTAGAGGAAACCCGCTACATTATTTTCATTAGGAGCAAGGCATCTTTTATATGCATCCTCTCACAGGCAGGATAGCACGTACCACGGTCTTTGATATACCAGTCGTGGAACACTGGCTGGAACGAGAAATGGCAGTATAGACCCACCGACGGGGATCGATCCTAGACTGACAGCGCACCAAGCGGACTTTGATATTTCAGTCGTGGTGCACTGGCTAGAACGAGAAATGGACCATTGGACCCACCGATGTGGATCGATCCCAGACCGACCGCACACCAAGCGAGCACTTTACCCATGGGCTACGTCCCGCCTGTGTAGACAGCGACATGTGCACTGTTTACCGGCGGATTTACTGACAACAGTGAACCGTATAGATGATGTTTACTGTAGCCAAACACGGTAATCCAGCGGATATCCCAGTGTGACACTTTCCGTTTATCTTTGTCATAAATGGACGAAAACCTCAAATAAGAAGTGAATAAATGACAGTTGGATTTTCACTAATCCATCTGTCTATCTACCCCAACACAGTTGTTGTTATCTTTTTTTTTCTTTTTTCTAACAAAACCACTAGAGCACACATATGGTCATTTTGACACAATTATAGAGAGGAAACCAGCCATATTTTTCCATTAGTAGCAAGGGCTCTTTTATATGCACCATCCCCCAGACAGAATAGCACATACCACTGTCTCTGATATACCAGTCGTGGTGCACTGGCTGTGACGAGAAATAGCCCAATGGGCCCACCGACGGCGATCGATCTCAGAACGACCGCGCATCAAGCGAGCGCTTTACCACTGGGCTACATCCCGCCCCTATTTAAACCATTTTTGGAGAGAGAGAGAGAGAGAGAGAGAGAGAGAGAGAGAGAGAGAGAGAGAGAGAGAGAGAGAGAGAGAGAGAGAGAGAGAGAGAGAGAAGACAGTCATCCTTCTATTCCAATACATGTATAACTATTCTTGTCATAGGCCTACACAACTAGATAAGTTTTCGAAAAATCAGACTGTTGCAGTTTCACTAATGCATCTTGTACAATAAACAAATCTAATGAAGATATTATATACCCGTACAACTATATGGAAAATATTTTAAAATGAAACAATTCATACAATTCTTTTCTTTAAGAAGCAAATACGTTCTACGTATAACAGTGATAGGACATAGTGCAGTTTTCCGTAATCTGCATGCGTATTCGTATATACGTATCAATATACGTAATGCGTAAATCCGCGTCAATCACTTTATATGCAAATGTTTTGAGTAGATTTCGCTAAAGCGCCTTTAAAGGGACAGAACCTAGTTTTTAAACACAAAGGTATATTTTTCACTATTAGAGCCGTTTATGATCATTGAAATGAAACATTACTTTTATCTTATTGTTTAGATTATCCATTTGGGTACAGACGAAGTGTTTCTGGTCATCCTGGTGTTTTTAATACCACAAAATGCTTCTTTTTTTTTTTCATTTTCTTAAAAACGCAGGTGCGTCTGAGAACTAACGGTTATGTAATAGCATTTTACTCCTGTTTTTAAGGGTATCTCAACGTCACGGACTCTTGTTTCACTCTGTTGTATCGAAATCTGTCACAGGTTTGTAAATTAACCGAACTTAGTGTCCATTTTGTACGGGTTGAAACTAGGGTCTAGTTAAAAAAACCCCACCCAAAAACCCCTTAGTGTTTAAAAACTAGGGTCTGTCCCTTTACGATTAGAAACGGGTAGATATGAAAATTTGGAGATTCACAAAAGAATCAGTTTTAACTGTCGGAAGAATATGCTCTTATCCACTGTACTCTTTATGATATGACCGGCCTCGGTGGCGTCGGGGTTAGGCCATCGGTCTACAGGCTGGTAGGTACTGGGTTCGGATCCCAGTCGAGGCATGGGATTTTTAATCCAGATACCGACTCCAAACCCTGAGTGAGTGCTCCGCAAGGCTCATTGGGTAGGTGTAAACCACCTGCACCGACCAGCGATCCATAACTGGTTCAACAAAGACCATGGTTTGTGCTATCCTGCCTGTGGGAAGCATAAATAAAAGATCCCTTGCTGCCTGTCGTAAAATAGTAGCCTATGTGGCGACAGCGAGTTTCCTCTAAAAAAAACCCAGTGTCAGAATGACCATATGTTTGACGTCCAATAGCCGATGATAAGATAAACAATCAATGTGCTCTAGTGGCGTCGTTAAATAAAACAAACTACTTTTTTTTAACTTTATGATATGATGACATAAGAAGAGATCTATTTAAAAAGGCAGTAGCTGCTGTTGTAAACTGTAATAACCTTTTAGATAAAGAAGAAAAAAACCCCATTACTTTTAAGCCACCCGGATATTGTTAAAATTGCAGCCATATTAAGTTGCGTGTGCGTATCCGATCATTCTATTCATTGTGGAAAACGAATACGGATACGCATATGGATTACGTACAAATGAAAACTTCATCTTATATATCCTGGCGTTTAGTGTGTGTTGCCAACGCATGTCAACGAATACTTAGAACAGGGTTGTGAACTTACCGACGGTTGCCAGACAGTCAATAAAAGACCGCCAGATTAAGTTTAATTCTTTCTTGCAGGCTACGCTGATTTTTTTCCCCTTCAGATTTATTGGCAACTACCGACAGTGTTGGTCGAGTTTCTTCCATAAAAAAGATTATAGTAAAGGTGATAAAACCGATGCAAATTCAGCCGGTTTGGATCGTGGATCTATGTGTTAGTTTGATACACGTTTTATGTCAAACGCAGACATCGTAAAACGTGACTGGCATATCTCTGTGTGGTATATTTTGTATTGTAAACACAAATGTATAAACAGAAATAAAGAATAACTAGTCAATGACGTCGGATAGGCCCCTCCCTGCTTTATCCTGTGAAAGTAAGCATGGGAATTTCTCATTCGGCATGAACAGGATAAAGCAGATATCCGACGTCATTAACTAGTTATTATCTTTATCCTACAGACCATAAATATTAAGGGGAAAAGCTATTATTTGTGTTATTTCAGCCACATTGTACGATGACCTAGAGGTAAAATGAGCGATTTTCTAACGTAGCTATACGTGTGATGTCACATGAGTGACGTCAAAAGTCATACCTGTTAGTAGCAGGATATGACTTTGCTTTATCCGCCATCATATTCTGTGAATAGAAACGGTGGTTGCAGGATAAATAAGAATATTCAGCTTTGTCCAGGGACTATTTTAGCTTACAAAATACTTAAAGGATTTATTTCAACGCACGTTACTATATGCATACCGGTATTTAAACACACCACGCTATAAAGTTATTTCAACACAATACTATAGCGCGTAATTTGAACACAATATTATAAAGAGTTATTTCAGCACAATACTGTTACTATAAAGATTTACTTGAACATAATACTATAATGAGTTATTTCAACACAGTATTATAAAGAGTTACTTCAAAACAATACTATAAAGAGTTACCCTATTTTAACAATACTATAAAGAGTTATCTCAACACAATACTATAATTGGTTATTTCAACACAGTATTATAAAGAGTTACTTCAACACAATACTTTAAAGAGTTACCCTATTTTAACAATATTATAAAGAGTTACTCCAACACAATACTATAGAGTTAACGTATTTTAACAATATTATAAAGAGTTACCTCAACACAATACTATAAGGAGTTATTTTAACAACATTACAAAGAGGTATGTCAACACAATATTAAAAATAGTCATTTCAAAATATCAAATTGTAAATAATTATTTCAATAAATCGTACTAAAATTTAGAACCCCCCCCCCCCACAAAACAATACTAAAACTTATTAATTAATTAATAACCGGCTATAGGAAGGAAGGAAATGTTTTATTTTATGACGCACTCAACACATTTTATTTACGGTTATATGGCGTCAGACATATGGTTAAGGACCACACAGTTGTGGAGCACTGGCTGGAACGAGAAATAGCCCAATGGGTCCATCGATGGGGATCGATCCTGGACCGACCGCGCATTAAGCGAACGCTTTACCACTGGGCTACGTCCCGCCCCCTAACCGGCTATAGGACGTTATTTGATAATTCCTGGGGTTTTTTTTTATTAGCAGCTAGGAATCTTTTATATGCACTTTCCCACCAGGCAGGACAGCACATACCAGTTCCTTATACGTCATCTGGCGCGAACTCTGTCATCGAACCACATCTTGCCCTCTGAAGCAAGTGATTCGATTTAACGCGAAAGCACGTCTTTCTTTTCACACCGACCCCTCTGTTGTCTGGTTCACGGGTGGTCATGTTCGTCGAAGCGCTACGCGAAACTCTACACCTTTACAGAAAGAAAAAAAAACCAAACCCTGTGAGATACCACCAGGATGAGCGGTCTAAACGAGGAAATAAAGCGACCGGTGATTTCCGGAACACTGATCCGCCAGGTGATCAACAGTGGTCAAGATTCACGGTGAAAACGCAACTACCGTGAACGATGGTGAATGCCTGTCTTCAAGCACATTGTCAGCGAACACAAACCAACACTTGATGGATAGTAGAGTGGAAATGAAGCGTGGAAAACAAGACTAAAGGGAAACCAATGGATGGAGCTGGCATTGTTAGATTAAATATGCTGATATAGTTGTATTATAGATGTAAGTGGCTTTTTCAAGCTGGGGTGGAGGAGCCTTTACTCCACCCCCACCCCTCGCAAACAAACCCCCCAAAACCCAACAAAGAAAACAACAACAACAACAACAACAAAAGCCAATCAATCCACGAGTAAACAAATACTGAAACTATCATACAATACTATCGAAACGGTCAGTAATGTTGATGGGATTGTTGGGTCAAAGTCCAAGTCCAATATATTTTACATGCTCATATAACCACTAGAGTTTCAAGCATGTCTGTCCAGGGTCCCTTCTCTGGATAGCCAGTGACCTGACCCGGGATTGGTGGCAGCTGCATATTAATATAGTTTGAGGAGCCTGGAAGGTAGGGACGGGTAGGTAACTAGGGAGGTAAAATGGTATTAATAAAATAATCTAGGTTTTCAATACTTATCTCAGTTTAAACTCTGTATGACGAAGTTAACATTTCTTTATAACGATACGCAACAGTTGTGTACTAAGGTAACTACTTGTTTTTCTTCTGTCCTGGGCATAATTATCTCGTCATGCTTGCTATTTTAGAACCGTTGTTAGCGACGGGATGGTAATAGGGGCTAGGGTGCATCCATCATCCTTTAAATCACCCGAGAGAAAAAGTACCCTTTCTAAACCGAGTCTCACGACATTCGACGTTTAAAGTGATCTTAACAAACTGGATCTGTAGGTCGTACTAAATCAAATAACATCCGGCTGGGTCAAAGTTCGAGGTAAACCCAACTTTTCATCTCACATTTGAGGCAACCAGTACTGCCATTGGTGATAAATGTGAGAATGTGTGTTGTGATACAGTTTTGTTTCATCTGGCCAGTAAATTCGTATAATTTAATTTGAATTGGTGTCAATGTACCAACTACCATTGTGCTTGAAACATGTGTTGGGTCCTACTAAAAATAACGTAATAACTTTAGTGCGGAACTTGTTGTCATAGACGCTACCCGTTATTTCTGAAATGAGCAGTTTGACCCCACTTTGTCTGATTTTCGTTAAGTATGAGGGGTAAGTTATATTTGTTCATATTTCAATTGCAGAAATAACATGTATGTATTACAGAGAAGGCCTAAAAAAGCAATAAAACATGTTTCAGTGAATTTATATCCGTGATGTATATGTAGATTGATACGATGCATGTAGGAGTTTCCGCCACATGTTTTACTATTGTCGTTTATGGTATTTGATTTGGTGGTATACACCCTGTAAGACGTTTTCAAACCAGAGACTATTATGAGAAAATCTTATCTGATTCTCCGCGGATATAACAGCTATCATTACGAGACCCAGGTGACCGAGACTTACTTTGTGAACAGAAGCTAATGGCAGGTCTGCACCGTCGAAGTTAAGTGATTTATGCTAATAATGATCTTCTTTCAATGGATACGTCAGCAGACGACAGTAACAGGTCTGCAATGTTGAAGTTATCGTGTGATGTATGTTAGTAAAGTTAAAGTTTGTTTTGTTTTGTTTTGTTTTTCTAAAGGCTCCTCTTCCCCAGCTTGAAAAAAGCCACTTACATTTATAACCCATTTATTTATTAATCGTCGGTTATTGGATGACAACTATTTGGCAATGTTGACATATAGTCTTACAAACGAAACCCGCTACATATTCCCATTAGTAGCAAGTGATCTTTTATATGCACTATCCCAAAGACAGGATAGCACATACCACGGTCTTTGCTACGAAAATAGTCGATTATTAGTGACGGGTATGGTAGTAGATAGGGCAAGCACCTTTTAAACTCTGATATAACAGTTGTGGTGTACTTTTTGGTACGAGAAATAGCCCAATGGGCCCACAAACGGGGATCGATCTCAAACCGACCGCGCATCAAACGAGCGCTTTAATATTGGGGTACGTTCCGCCCATCTTTCACTGAATTCTTCAACAGCCGATAGTAACAGGTCTGCAGCGTTGAAGATACCAATTAATGTGTGTTAAATAATAATTATTTGTTTTCTTGAGTTCATGAGATTTGTTTGTCTTTCACATGACATATTATACAGACACGTGAGTCATGGAAGCTATCACGACTTTGCCTAGCCCGACACGTGAGTCATGGAAGCTATCACGACCTTGCCTAGCCCGACACGTGAGTCATGGAAGCTATCACGACCTTGCCTAGCCCGACACGTGAGTCATGGAAGCTATCACGACCTTGCCTAGCCCGACACGTGAGTCATGGAAGCTATCACGACTTTGCCTAGCCCGACACGTGAGTCATGGAAGCTATCACGACTTTGCCTAGCCCGACACGTGAGTCATGGAAGCTATCACGACCTTGCCTAGCCCGACACGTGAGTCATGGAAGCTATCACGACTTTGCCTAGCCCGACACGTGAGTCATGGAAGCTATCACGACCTTGCCTAGCCCGACACGTGAGTCATGGAAGCTATCACGACTTTGCCTAGCCCGAGTACTCTGACTGTAAGAGGAAGGAAGGAAATGTTTTATTTAATGACGCACTCAGCACATTTTATTTACGGTTATATGGCGTCGAACATATGGCTAAGGACCACACAGATATTGAGAGTGGAAACCCACTGTCGCCACTTCATGGGCTACTCTTTTCGATTAGCAGCAGGGGATCTTTTATATGCACCATCCCACAGACAGGATAATACATACCACGGCCTTTGATATACCAGTCGTGATGTACTAGCTGGAGCGACAAATAGCCCAATGGGCCCACCGACGAGGATCGATCCCAGACCGACCGCACATCAAGCGAACGCTTTACCACTGGGCTACGTCTCGCTCCTAACTCTAAGAGAGCTAGACGGACATTTGGATGGCTATGACGCTCTCAAGAAATGTGACGAGAGCGTCATAGCCATCTAAATGTCCGTCTAGCTCTCTTACAGTCAGAGTACTCGGGCTAGACTTTGCCAATATACCCTTTTGACTCTGCCTTGTCCAGAGATACGGATTTGGATTACAGGAAATGGGTTTGTCGTTAAGATTTATCGATAAACACGTATGCTTATACTACCTACCTTGTTTTATTGGATACATGAGTTTTGTTTATCACTCGCATGGGACTGCTCATGCTTTCACAGATACTAGATGTGGCTAATTATTTTGTTTTACCGAGAACTCGAGTTGTACGTGTCTCTATCATTCTTTTTTTTTAAAATTAATATAATAACTATTTTTCTTTATGGATATTTTTCGTGTTTTAGCTTGGACTTGAATTTAGTTTTTCTCTCACCTGACAGAGCCCATGATTTGATGGATTCGTACGTGTTGTCGGTTTCTGCCCCAGACTCTTCATCCGTCGGCACTGAGATCGAAACGTACAGAGCTGAATCCGTATCCGACTTAGTGTAGTACCGGACTGACAGCGCCATCTGTGCTATTTTAGAGTTATCTTCCACTCAATTAACACCAAGTCAACGATTAATCTATCTAGTTCCTTGCAGGAAAGCAAAATCAACAATGTGAGTTTTCGAAACTTTTAGATCCTTTGCAACACTTCATGAAATATCATCACCCTTTTCTCATGTTAATCCAGAAAACTGTTTCAGTGGTTAAAATCAGAGTTATATCCTCACTGAAAGTGATGGTCTTCAATCTGCGACATTCACCTTTCTATTGTGATATCACTATACCGCAGACGACACACACCCGATATCACCAGTCAGTGGGTTGAATTCGGTTCCTCCAGATTTCAGATTCCAGAATCTAGATATGCTCACAAACAATTTGAATTATTACAATGAACATAAAAACTCATTTAATGCAATCCTCTCGTGTAGTACCGGAATGTCAGCGACATTTGTGCTATTTCAGAGTTATCTCTCACTCGATTAATTACTGTTCTTAGACCATGCCCGCGCACATCCATATATCTGTTACTTGCAGATTTGATATATTTTCACGGTCAAGAACCAGTTCAGTACAGTCAGCGTTTGAATGTACTAAAGATGCCCTGGATTGGTAGATTCAATTATAATCACACACATCCACAACTTGCAGAGTTTATGTATTTTGACGATCGAAAACCAAGGTCATGAAAGTACTAAAAGATTCCCAGGTTTGGAAGACTCAAATCATTCAAACAGAATCACATACATTCACCACCTAGAGGTTTTGTGTAAGTAGAAAACCCAGAATTCTGTAAGATCAAAGGTATAGAAGTAAAACCATTTCCCTGGTTTGGAAGTCTCAAATCATTCAAATAGAATCACACACATTCACTGTTTAACACTGCATTAAGGTGCAACACCGTTATCCAATCTTGTTACAGGTAGAGAAGATTCAGTTAGGCCAACAAAACTGTTTATTTTGTGAGATAAAAATTCTGCCTGTTTGATAATAAATCCACCAGTGTCGTTATCTAGTATGCTAGAAGACATACAGCAAAGCACCACTTCAACGTGAAGCGAAGATAACACATGATGTTTTGTTTACCCTTTATAATGACCCCAAAACTACCACCGGAATAGATTGCAACGTGTAGCGCACAGGTGCGTTGTATTGGTTAGTTTTAATTCCAACAGGACGTTCCAATTTTCTTAAGTTGTATTTGAACAAGGGTTTGGGTCGACACTTCACTGGCAGGCTATTCTTGATCGTTTTGTGTTGTTATATAAAAAATTCATCTAGCAAGAAACACCAAGAATTTCTGCACTATTTATCATCAAAAGCATATACCTTTTTTCTGTAATTTAAAGTTCAAGGTGTTCTTAAACCATGCATCTAGCATAACAGCATTTAATAACGAACTTGCATTACCTTCACAACAGATGATCTGCAAATCTTTCAAACTATATAAACTGTGCAGAAATAACTGGTAACTCTTTCATTTACCTTATCCGTGTCAGAATATACAGTTCTTAAACCTGGTATCTTGCAGAACAGCATTTGAAGACGAACCTATATTACTTTCACAACAAACGATCTGCAAATCCTTCAAACACTTGAACTATATACACTTTGCTGAAACATCAGAATACTCTTTCAGGTATCAGATCCGTGTTAGAAAAAAACCCCACCACGACCACAACCATTAAATCTTCCTGATATTTAAATTCACACGACACACAAAAGCTGCGGGTCTCCCACAAATGAAACAACAACAACAAAAAACAACAACTGACACACGAAACCTGGTCAATCCTTCACACAGACTTCACCCGACACCTCGTGCGTGGCTGTCACCCCCAGTGGCCGCTAATGAGTGTACAAACACGACGTATTCCGACTGCCGGATCACGAGGCCTTGCTGTACACAGTTTCCAGTGCGCCGAGATGTATCCTGACTGAGTACGTGTCGCGATGTACACAGGTTGGAGCGTGCAGGGATGGCCGGTCGCGGATGAGTAGGTAGCCTGCGAGGGCTATGAGCGCCGTGATGCGGTGGAGTCCGTCGCACAATAGACGCGGTGGGCGACGTGTTGTTATAATAATACACAGACACTTGACTTGTGTCCAGAGACTCTCACGGGGAATCGGTCTGCGTCGTCCATTCACCGAGAGACACTATACAAATCAGTACTTGTCCATTCACTAAGAGTCACTATACAAATCGCAGCTTGTCCATTCACCAATTCACCATAGAAACCACTCGTTGTCCATTCACTAAATCACTATAGAAACCACCGTTTGTCCATTCATCGAAACTCACTATTTAAACCACTGCTTGTCGTTAATTGAAAGTCACCGTACAAATTAAATACTTGTCCATTCACCGAGTCACTATACAAATCAATGATTGTCCTATCACTGAGAGTCACTCTACAAGTCACTACTTGTCCTATCACTAAGTCACTATACAAGTCACTGCTTGTCATTCACTGAAAGTCACTGTACAAGTCCCTCCTTGTCCATTCACTGAGAGTAACTATATAAATCACTGTTTGTCCATTCACTGAGTCACTGTACAAATCACTGTTTGTCCATTCATCGAGTCACTATTCAAATTACTGCATGTCCATTCACTAATTCACATTACAAATCACAGCATGTCATTTATTGAGACCCAACACAAATCACAAACAAATGGACTGGCTGTGTAAGTCGTTAGCAATCACGTTTTGACGTGTGAAATGGTTGTCTTGTTGCACATTTCAATAAAAATATTAATAAATATCATTAAAAGAATTCAAGATGGTAAAAGCTAATACTCCAGCAGGGTTCAGAAACTGTTTTTATATTGTGTTTTAGAAGTCCTGATGCTCCACACAAAAGAAAGTAAAATAGTTTGATTTCCTGATATTGAAAGATCGTGATATAATAAGACAAGTGGCCATTGTTTTTTGTAACACAACCCTTCTGATACAACCGCCTGTATAAAATCATTCGTAGACTACATGTCTGACAAGTTCAGTTCTGGTAAAGTCACAGATTGGCTACAAGACATAAACTCTGTATTTACCATGCAGTCAGTATTATGTGCATATTCATACCTTTTCCATTAACATTTTGTGAACTCGATAAGAAATATATGCCGAGTCAGCAGTTTATAAGGTCACCTCTGTGTTAGAAGAAAAGCCGTTGAACCAGACTTGTGTTCACTGAGCAAATATTAGTTTTCTAGAAATCTGCTAACTCCACCAACACGTGTTTGTGCATTTAAATTGTTTCCAGTTTTTTGAGATGACTCAAGGTGAAACAATGTACTGAAAAATCGTGTCACTATTTGGAGATGAAAAACACCGTAACTTACAACCAGCGAAGAAATCGAAAACATTTAATGAAATTGTCTGTCTGGCAAGATGATTTCTCAATCCAAGGGTATGTTCTTTCACCTGTTTTACATAGGTCGAAATTCCTACTGGCTGTACACTGTATATTTAGTCGACAATAGCTCGTTAACGTATCATACATCAGAAACAAAACTAGCTTTGACAGACCGTTTAAGAATAAGGTTTAAAGACCTCACAGAAACACAACAGTTAAAATCTGAAACCTGCCATTATTTACAAAAACTAAACTACACTTCTGAATCAACGGTTAGTAAAACGAAAGTCATCAATGTGCGTACACTGTACTCTGTGTTGGAAACACGGTGATCTGATAACAGTACACTGTACTCTGTGTTGGAAACACGATGATCTGATAAGAGTACACTGTACTGTGTGTTGGCGATCTAACGACAGTACACTGTACTCTGTGTTGGAAACACGATGATCTGATAAGAGTACACTGTACTGTGCTCTAGAGATAGTACACTGTACGGTATATTGGTAATGTAATACAGTGATTTAATAACACTAAACTGTACTCAGGGAATCTAAATCAAGATACTTGTACATTTAGTTGGTAACACTGTTCACTGTATTGTGGTAATACGGTGTTCTGATGACGGTACAGTTCTGTGTGTTGGTATACTGTACTTTGTGTTGGATCAGTTGGATCACTATACTGTGTTGATATTAAACTGATAATCTCTGATGACGATACACTGCACTCTATGTTAGTACACTGTACTATGTTGATACACCTCTGCGTTGGAAACACGGTGGTCTGATGGTGTTACACTGTACTCTGTATTGGTACTTTATACTCCATGTTGGTACACTGTACTATATGTTGATAAACTGTACTATGTGTTGGTAGCACGATGGTCTGATGACGGTACACTGTTCTCTGACTTGGTACAGTGTATTCTATGTTGGATCACAGTATTGT
Source organism: Gigantopelta aegis (assembly GCF_016097555.1). Taxonomy (NCBI): domain Eukaryota; kingdom Metazoa; phylum Mollusca; class Gastropoda; order Neomphalida; family Peltospiridae; genus Gigantopelta; species Gigantopelta aegis. Next base: position 7,601,602 of record NC_054709.1, on the reverse strand, counting down.
GTTGGTAAAACAATGGTCTGGTGACAGTACACTGGGCTGTGTGATGGTGATGAGACACTGGACTCTGTGATGATACACTGTACTCTGTTGGTACACCTCTGTGTTGGTAACACGGTGGTCTGACTACAGTACACTGCACTCTATATTGGTACACTGTACTGTCTGTTCGCAAGACGGTGGTCTGGCGATAGTACACTCTACACTGTGTTGGTACACTGTACTGTGTGTTGGTAACACGGTGGTCTGACTACAGTACACTGTACTCTATATTGGTACACTGTACTGTCTGTTCGTAAGACGGTGGTCTGGCGATAGTACACTCTACACTGTGTTGGTACACTGTACTGTGTGTTGGTAACACGGTGGTCTGACTACAGTACACTGTACTCTATATTGGTACACTGTACTGTCTGTTCGCAAGACGGTGGTCTGGCGATAATACACTCTACACTGTTGGTACACTGTACTGTGTGTTGGTAACACGGTGATCTGACTACAGTACACTGTACTCTATATTGGTACACTGTACTGTCTGTTCGTAAGACGGTGGTCTGGCGATAGTACACTCTACACTGTGTTGGTACACTGTACTGTCTGTTGGTAACACGGTGGTCTGACTACAGTACACTGTACTCTATATTGGTACACTGTACTCTATATTGGTACACTGTACTGTCTGTTCGCAAGACGGTGGTCTGGCGATAGTAAACTCTACACTGTGTTGGTACACTGTACTGTCTGGTGACACGGTGGTCTGACGACAGTACACTGTACTTTCTATTGGTACACTGTACTGTATGTTTGTAACACGATGGCCTGACGAAAGTACACTGTACACTGTATTGGTGACCTGATAACAGTAGCGAGTGTCTTTCTCTCTTCACGTCCTCTCACAAAACTATTGTCAACTGAGCCCAGAGACAGACGAGAAGTGGTTTTGTTTACTTTCTGTGAGGTCAGCCCGTCTCGGATATTCCTCCAGCGAAGATGCACACACGGAGAACAAATCCTGCAACAGGTGCTCACTTGTACACCACACTAGGTTGTGGATGAGGGTGCGTGTGGGGAAGGGGGAGGGGGAGGGGCACGGTGGCGATAGGAGTCATTGAGTGTGAGTTTTTGGCTTTTGGGAGTCGGTGTGGTGGTGGAAAGGGGGACGTTGTGTTACAGTCTTGATGTTAATCGTGGGGGCGTGGTAGGTACCCGGTGTTAGGAAGTCATAGTGGTGGTGGTGGTGGTGTGTGTGTGTGGGGGTGGAGATGCGGTTGTGGTACGTCGTGGGGATGTTGGGAGTGTGATCACGGGTTTCTGAAAAGATGAAACAATAACTTACATTTCTGTACCAGAGGCTACCGACACTTATTTTACCCGTATTAAACATATGTCTTTATATCTAATCGCAAATCAACATGTTACGCATTATTGGCTAATGATATTAAAGGATATTAAACGAGCTTCCATTTCGTATCTTGCTTATGTCCAGAGTAAAATAATTTTCAGTTGTCACGAGATTTAAATAGCGTTCCTGTAAGGTTGTAATGCGCCAATCGATGATGTCATCGTGTGACGTCACAAAGTGTTACGTCCCACATGACGTACTTCTAGTATGACGTATCACTTTGATATGGGTAATAAACCATACGGGTAATAAACATATTTTAGATGCTATTCTATGCTTGTTCGCAGTTCACAATGCATCCATACACCCAAGCCTCGGGGATGCATTAAACGAGTTCGAAAGAGGCATTTCACGACAATAAACATCTGAAACGAGGATTAAAGTCGATACGGGGACATTCCCATACCATCGTTTCGGCTTTGTAAACAATAAATATATGATATCTAACGGCAATGTGTTCTTAAATATTTTAATCTACAGCATCACGGTTATACGGTTTACAAGTTTGGTATGTACATTCTCAGTGCATTTTTGCATTAGACCTAATTAGTGTTTCTTTCACACCCATTGGTGAGAACACCATGCGTTATTTTTGATAACACATGGGTTGTTTACACATGTACGTGTGTTAACAATTTCAAGACATACGACTGGCTACTCCTAGGTGATGACCAGGTCACCAATGCTATACGTCCAACAACAAAAAAAAAAACCCAACACGGTGGAAATTAATAACACTGTGACGTATAGTTAACCTGGCAATCACGTGTCTGTGACGCGTAATATCTTTTTGTCGATAAAGGTGTTAAAATTTGCTTAAAACCTGGTTTTTGATGATATGTAAGAAATAGAATAATACATTCGTGTCCGTTAGATATCATTATCTCACAACTCTTTGTTTCAAAAGGTATCAAACTCGCTTTCGCTCGTTAAATAAAACATTGTGAGATAAATGGTATCTAACGGCCACTCATGTATTAGTATCTATTTAAACAATTTCAGTGCATCAATGATTTTAAGATAACTCTTATGACAAATTTCGGATTGTTTGAGACCACAGTTACTATTATTGCAAGGTTGGCTATGTTGGTATTTTATGTGTCAGTGGCGGATCCAGAAAATCTATTTAGGGGTCCCTAATGATATGAAGCGGAATGCCAAGGGAACTTTCGGGGAAGTTTGGAGGGGAATCGTAAAAAACGTTTAAATTAATATATAATAAAATTATAAATGTCGTAAAATGTAGGCGGGGGCCTCCGGCCCCTGCCCCCCTCTCCAGATCCGCCTCTGTGCGTGTACTTAAATAATGTAATATGCATATACAGCACGTCATATACGTTGTTTTCACTTCCTATTTATTGCACGAATTTATTCTGCGCAAGAATATATACCACTGGGCTACCCAGTTTAATATGACAAAACATTCGACCTGCTTTATGTTTTAAGAGAATTAAGTCAACTTCATGCTGATTTACGTTCTGCAGGGGGATTTAATAACGACAAAAATCGTCTGTCTTGCCAGAATCAACAGGAGAGTTTATAAAAAGAAGATAAATCGTTTATGGCGGTTTGTCGTCTGCATCGCTACACAGACCGTTTGAATCGCCGCAAAGATCCACTCTGCACCTGCGAGGAGTTACATTAAAGCTACCACGAAGACAGTTGTCAAGTGATATTTACTTAGTCGCACGATCCTTCCTCTTTGACGATTTCTGTCAACTGCGAATTCCAGTTTTATTTGTAATTGTCAAAAAAAACCCAAAAACCCAAAAAAGAAAAAAAGAAAAAAGCTCATTGGGTTCAGGAGTTGTTTCAGCGAGAGCGGACGACACTTCGACAACTGAAAGAATGACAAAAATTCATCTCCAGTTGTGTGCACTTCAACAGGCAGTTCTCTTGGGAAGGAAATGATAAAAAATGTCCTTTTTTTCATGTGTTCTTTACTTTTGGTGACACGGGTTCATCGGGGTCACAAGGGGTGAGTGATGGACGACACGAGGTCGTGTATCATCGTGCAGGGTGGTGACGACGTAGGTAAAGGTTCTACTGGACCAAATCAACTCTCGTTGCCGATAATGTTAAAGGTATGGTCACTGCATTTGATATACTGAAATATCCAACGTTATACTGCCTGAAATATACTCATTTAATTTGTCCTGTAAACGTTTGTTTCTGTTTAACGCCACCACTAGAGCACATTGATTTATTAATCATTGGCTATTGGATGTCAAACATTTGGTAATTTTCAAATATAGCTTAGACTTAGAGAGGAAATCCGCTACATTTTTCCATTAGTAGCGTGGTATTTTATATACACCATCCCACAGACAAGACAGCACATACCACGGTCTTTGATATACCAGTCGTTTGTGCATTGAGAAATATGAAGGCAATGTAGTATTGCATTTGATACGCTAAAATATCCAACACTAAACTGACTAAAATATACACATTTAAATGTGTCCGGTCAAGTTGTGTACTCAACTACACATAGTAACATAATCGTCACGTCTCACATGCTATCGATATTTTGATACATATCGAATAACAAACGAAACGATGATATCAATTTAGTGTTTAACTGTATTTGAAATTATTCAGTTTTACATATCGAATAACAAACGAAACGATGATATCAATTTAGTGTTTAACTGTATTTGATCCATATCGAATAACAAACGAAACGATGATATCAATTTAGTGTTTAACTGTATTTGATACATATCGAATAACAAACGAAACGATGATATCAATTTAGTGTTTAACTGTATTTGATACATATCGAATAACAAACGAAACGATGATATCATTTAGTGTTTAAGTATTTGATAAATCGAACAACAAACGAAACGATGATATCAATTTTGTTTAACTGTAATTTGATACATATCGAACAACAAACGAAACGATGATATCAATTTAGTGTTTAACTGTATTTGATACATATCGAACAACAAACGAAACGATGATATCAATTTAGTGTTTAACTGTATTTGATACATATCGAACAACAAACGAAACGATGATATCAATTTAGTGTTTAACTGTATTTGAAATTATTCAGTTTGAATCACAGACCCAACAAAGGATATTTATTGAGCACGTTTTCTTAAAGGGACGGGCCCTAGTTTTTAAACACTAAGACATATTTTTTCACCTAGACCCTAGTTTCAACCCGTACAAATGGACACTAAGTTTGGTTAATTTACAAACCTGTAACAAATTTGGATACAACAGAGTGAAACAAGAGTCTGTGACGTTGAAATACCCTTAAAAATAGACTAAAACGCGACTCCATAATCATTACTTCACAGACGCACGTGCGTTCTTAAAATATGAAAAAATGCATTTTGTGGTATTAGAAAGAGCAGGTTGACCAGAAACACTTCGGTTGTACGGAAATGGATAATCTAAAGAATAAAACATAAGTAACGTTTGATTTCAGTGACCATAAACGGCACTAATAGTGAAAAATATACCT
>NC_054709.1:7579222-7591722 GCF_016097555.1 Gigantopelta aegis | reverse complement strand
CAGATGTGCTTGTCGTTATGGGTTTGCGATGACAAAAATGATGCTGGGTATAGGTATTGGAGGAGGTAGAGAAAAATAAAGATGCACAGATAGAGGTAGACATAGACCGAGCAATATATTCAGAGAGATAGATTAAAAAAAAAAATTTACGACAGGGGGACTTTTATTTGCGCTCCCACAGGCAGGATAGGTGGTGTGGTGGGTTTAATGACACCCATACAGAGAGAGAGAGAGAGAGAGAGAGAGAGAGAGAGAGAGAGAGAGAGAGAGAGAGAGAGAGAGAGAGAGAGAGAGAGAGAGAGAGAGAGAGAGAGAGAGAGTGGGAAGGGATGTGACAGACATATATACAGACAGACAGTCTTTATATGCTACAGAAAATTCGCCAACTCGTGTTAATGCACTATTAAAGTGACATTCATGAGTTTGCTGGATTGTAAGATGTTTCCGACTAATAAAATATTTCTACGATTAAACTTACATATTAAATATATTTTCTTCTTTAGAATATCAGTGTCTGTATATTCAATGTGTTTCTGGTCGTTTTAATATTTGTAAGAAGCCCAAACTGGATTTTGTCTTATACTTTTTGAAATAAAATGAAACTTAACCTAGTACAAATATTAGAACGATCAGAAACACGTTTAATATACAGCCACTAATATTGTATGCAGAAAAATATATTTGATATGTACTTACAATCGTTAAAAAGTCTCTGTTAGTCGATAACGTCTTAAAAAATGCAACAAACTCAGGAATGTCCTTTTAAAATACAAGAAATCTACATGCAGAAATCTACATGCACTAATTTTTAACTGTTAACCTCAGCGAACCTTTATTTTCACACAAACAACACGAGACAACGCGACTCTGTTCTAAGACTTGCAAGACAAAATTGCCGTTAAGGGTAAGATAATGGCATATTGTTTCGTGTAATTTTTGGTCTCATTCTGAAAATGTGAAAATAAATAATGCAAAAGGGCACGCACTTTCGTACTGGAACACCTGTTTTTCTCTCGCTATGTCAAAGTTCATCATAAAGAAATATAGCGGGTTTTATTTTTTTAAATCTGGTACACATAGTATTGTTGATTTTCGATTACTATTAAAGGGACATACCCTAGTTTTTAAACACTAAAGCATATGTTTTTTACTATTAGAGCCGTTTTTTGATAACTGAAATCACACTTTACTTGGATTTTATTCTTTAGATTATCCATTTCCGTACATTTGAAGTGTTTTTGGTCATCCTGGTGTTTTTAATATCACAAAATGCATTTCTCATATTTTTAAAAACGCGCGTGCGTCTGAGAAGTAACAGTTATGGAGTCGAGTTTAGTCTATTTTTAGAGGGTATTTCACCATTTGAAAGTCACATACTCACTTTTCACTCATTTGTAAGTGTATCCAAATGTGTCACAGATTTGTAGATTAACTAAACTTAGTGTTAATTTAGACGGGCTGAAACTAGGGTCTGTCCCTTTAACAAGAATATATTGTTTTTAATACTCAGTTTTAATTGTTAAAAACACTCCATTAGGGGAAAACATCTTACAGTTATGCTTCTTGTGAAAAATATTTTAAAACGGAAATCAGGTTTGGGTGTGTGTGTGGCGGTAGGGGGTAGGTGGCTGGGGTGGGTGAGCTTTTTGGTGGGTGGAGTGTTCAACCCTCGAAACCCAACCCCTGCACACTCACAGTTTCTTTTAACTGCAATTTTAAACCCAAGAAAGATATATTGACACGAACACGAAATATAGATCGCTCGATGTATATAATTATAACTGTATGATGACTAGGGTCACTGTATACATTATAGGTTAACAACAGTTCAAATGTGTAAGATAATGAAGTAGAGAATTAGTTTATTATAATTTATATTTATTCATCAGCAAAAGACGTTTTAACGACAAGTATAATTGTATGGTGACCTCAGTTAATATTATTCTTATTGGATAGAGGAGAAATAAATTTACATATCGGATTGGAATTAATTTAGTAACAGGTTTGCGACCGTCAAGAACATTTGCAGTTTAAAAGATAATGTCTGAGTTTGATGCCAGTAATTGTAACATGTTTCCCCACACAAATAGTAGCCAGTGTAACTAGATTAGTTAATCTACAAACCTGTAACCCATTTGAATAAAGTTACAATTGAGTGAAATATGAGTTTGTGACTTTGACATGGAGAAATATCCTCTAAAAATAGACTAAAACTTGACTCAATAAATGTTTCTTCTTAGACGCACATGCGTATTTTAATATGCATTTTGTGATATTAAAAACACCAGGATGACCAAAAACACTTCGAATGTACGGAAATGGATAATGTAAACAATGAAATCGAAGTAAAGTATAATTTCAGTTATCAAAAACGGCTCTAATAGTAAAATAATATGCCTTAGTGTTTAAAAACTAGAGTCTGTCTCTTTAAATGTACTTTACTTTTTAGAATATCAGGAATTGATTTAGTAACAGGTATGCGACCACTATAGGGGTACGGGCTCCCATTTCTGTAGGGGGTCAGACTGAATTTTGCCCGAATTAAACGAAAACGCCCGAATTTGGATAACAACATTTATTGATGTTAGTATTACTACCAAACAGCTATATTATATTGGGTTGCAAACAAATCACTACGCATCTTTACATGGATTACAACTAATATTATGGGTAGAATGATGGAAATACATGGTCAAAAGGTTTCGAATATCTCTATCGGTTTTGCCCGACTTTGAAGATTTGCCCCAGAACTACGCTTATGGCGACCACAAACAGAAACCGCGATTAAACGAGACTTTCTGAGTTTGTCGGCTAATTTTAAATATTAAGTAGGCCTACCTTTTGTTATTTAGAAAACCTGTGTCTATATATGTTTCTTCTTGTTCTGATGTTTATAAGCTCAATCTGTATTTTATCTAAAAGATAGTTTCGTACGTACAAAAGAAAACATATTAGGAAGCAATCTGATTCAAATTAGCTCTACTGGTCTACCAGTAAATCTAACAGCATTGCATGGACTCCCATGTCCAGGTGACATTTCATCTATAAATAACAATTTAAATATCGACCAATTACACTTCGCCTTTTATAGCGTCTATTTCTACATTAAAAAACAGGGGGAAAAGTGCAGTAATAAACTGTGGATTGTATACTAGTATAAATAGATTTTATGGCTACACCATCACGTTTTTTATTCGTCTTGAAACGAATTTTATATAAAATGTTATATTAAAATTAGTTTCCGGCATACTTCGTAATTCTCCCGAATCATTTCGTATACACTCGGCATAATCACGAATGTTTTCAAATTCTTTTCAAATCACTGGCATGATTTTGCAAGTACTGTTTTGATTGGTCGAATGAAAGGTTCCAACGGGGTGCTGTTAGATCCACATTTAATAGTAATTAACCAGAGGAGCTAATTTTAATTAGATTGATTAGGAAGTAATATGTAATCTGATCGAACACAAAAATCAAGATTAATTAGAAATACATTGGATACACAGAGATTGCTATTCTGAAAAAAAGCCCCAAAACGTAAGTTTAGTACATAAAAAGATATACGCGCGCGCATGTATATACGCAAATCCACCAGCCAATCAAGATAGAACATCATTTTAAACTACCCCCACCCTGATTTTGTTAACATTGATCAAGTTTGTTTTATTTAACAACACCACAAGATCACACTGTTTTATTATTTATCAGCTAATTCGGTGTCAAACATTTGATAATTCTCCCCTGCGCGTGCTGTATCCCCACCGTGGTGCAGGGGTGTAATATTCTCTTTGAGAATGGCCATTACAGCACAAATTGAAATTTTGAGTAAAAGTCAGTATCTATCTGTGATTTTTGTATTTTTGCATAGTTCTTTACACTGTTCTTATTAAATCTTGAATTTTTATATTGATGTTGATCATCACCTTATTTGTTTGCATTACCATAGCCAATGTATGTTTCGTGCTGGGGTGTCGTTAAACTTTCATTAATTAATTAATTAATTAATTGATAACTCTAACACGTTATGTGTTGTTTCCCATAGACAGGACAGCACATACCACACTCTTTGATATACGTAACCAGTCATGGGTCTCTATTTGGGACGGGCATACCAGGAGAACATAACAGCCACCTGTGTCACCAGCAACAGCTATCAATCAATATTAGGTGTTAATCTCCTGCCCGATATCAAAGATGTGTGTAAGAGGATTACCACCAACACCTCATTGTCGTAGTGTGGGTGACTGCAATATTGACGTGATCTATTGTCATCCTGCGCATGTCTGTAACACAAGCGAACAGATTAGTCCCGCGCCCTCACGCGTAGGAATATCTCACACTGCGCAGCGCCCCCTTTTGAGAGGCGTCTTAGCGGCAGCTGTGTGGGTTTAAATAAACGATTCGTTACCATAATCTCCCAAGTGTAATACTATTATTTCGACCGAAGACACGGTCTGCTGATGTGTGGGTAATGCTAGGATCAGACTACCAATTGCCACGGCAGAGGTAACCAACTTTCTGCTCCCACGACTTCTACGACGGTCCAGCTGCTAGTGCACCCGTCTTAAGTTGGCCAATTTCGTCGTGACATTTGACGGTAGTCTTACATGCCAAAACACTGGCCTCGGTTGTGTAGTAGTTAAGTTATCACAATTAAGGCTGGTAGATACTGGGTTTGACTCCTAATACCGGCTTCCACTTAAGAGCAGGTTTAACGACCCAGTGGGCACGTGCAAAGTCACCAAACCGAACCGACTTCTCTCTCACTAACCACTAACCACTAACCACTAACCCTCTGTCCTGAACAGATAGTCCAGATAACTGAGGTGTGTGCCCAGGAGATCGTGTTTGAACCTTTATTGGATATAAGTATGAAAATAGCTGCAAATGAAAGAGCGTAAACGGGGATGGGTTTTTTCCTGATCACCGACAAACACTTATAAAATATTCCAAGAAGTGGCCACAGACCATTCTTTATAGCATTAATGGCTATAGCACAGTTAATACCAGTAGGCCCGTGGATGTTTTAAAAATGCACCTTTGTATGTTGGTGGGAGACATATCTTGAAAAGGACAACTCACGTTGTATAACGTCTGTTGTCTAGCTCTTTCTCCCAAAGATCCCTTGCTGCTAATCGAAAAGAGTACTATGAAGTGGCGACAGCGGGTTTCCTCTCTCGATATCTGTATGGTTCTTAACCAAATGTCTGACGCCATATATCCGTAAATAAAATGTTACACCAGTTGTGAAGCACCGGCTTGAACGAGAAATAGCCCAGTGGGGAGGGGGTGTCATGTTTGAAGACTAAATGCTCTCCTCTATCTAGTACGTCAGTTATGAAGCTGATTGCCATAAAATATTATAAACAGAAATATCTTACGAATTGGGACATGGGACTATACCTGTAATCTCTGGCACACTGATTAATTAATGATCGGCTATTGGATGTCAAACATTTGGTAATTATGACTCGTAGTCATGAAAGGAAACCCGCTACATTTTTCTTAATGCAGCAAGGGATCTTTTATATGCACTTTCCCACAGACAAGAAAGCACAAACCATGGTCTTTGTTCAGTTGTGATGCACTGGTTGTACCGAGAAAAAACCCCAATCAGCTAAATGAATCCACTGAGGAGGTTCGTTCCTATGACGCAAGCACCTCAAGCGAGCGCTCAACCGACTAGGCTAAATCCCGCCTCTCTCTGGCAAAGCGTTCCGTCTTTTCAGTCTTGATGTGAATACTGATTTTCTATGCAACCCTGATTATATATTATAACCAACAGAAGACGTAGAACGACACATCTCGAGAAATAATATGATGAATACTGGGAACGATGGCCCAAATTCCAAGCAACGAGATTTGCCAGTATGTAGTTTTATTACAACACATAATGTACTAACTTATAGTCATTGTCACGGGGATCCTATAATACCCGTAACTGAATGAAACATGATTATCCAAATATCTCTCCTAACTGTATATCTATTAGATATCTCTGTGTCGGGCAGTATATACCCGAGTGGCTCGGCTCTAGGTATATCAGATATACGATCTTATAAAGTATATATAATATAGCACGTTACTTCACTAGAAAACACAACAAAACACAATACACTTTGGAATCTGTATTAATACTACGCTGACAAATATATTTGCCGCAGTAATTAATTAACAACAACAATAATAATAACAACCCAGAACTAATCACTTAATTAGTTAATCTCTAGGTGTCTAGTTTACACAATATTCTAATCACTTCACCGTGACACAACACCCACACGTGTGATAATTGAGAAACGCTGCCAAGGGAACTTAATTAATAAAGGAATTACAACTCTATTCCTAACTGGTTAATTTTTAATTAACCCTTACTACTCATTCAGTAACCTTGTAATACAGAATTAATACTGGTACCTATCACAATAAAGACAATAACCTACAGTTTACCTAGGTCCTCTAGGATGACTGGCTAAGCTTTAATAATTTAGACAGTGAAGCCTACAATTTACTTCGTCAGTTTACCAGAAACACTGTCTAAATAATATTGGTATAATACAGTATTAAAATATTTAAAGTCAAATCAATCACATCAAGGTTATACAACAGAGCAGAAATAATATATATTTACCAAGTCCAAACGGACTAACGTTCCCTGAGGCCTTCCTTTTGTTTCTCCTCGATATATCTAAAATCCTAGCTATTTATTATAAAAACCGAATATCGCCTGGGGGTACAAGGCGGTACCGAATACCTACAAGTGATATTTCCACAGCGACCAAGACGGCATATTTTCTTAGATGGTCAGACTAGCTGTCGCCAATCGCAAAAAATCCCAGGTCGTAAAACAGAACTCGCGGAGGTATTACGTAACTACTGGCCACATGGCCTCCGCATCTGGTCTGGGTGTGTATTAGAGGGTACGGTCGCGCGGAGGTATTACGTAACAAAGTGCCCACCTAGTCTAAGTGCATATTTGGAACAGCTCGACCACCATCGCACAGAGGTATTACGTAACCACGCTGCACACAGCCCTCTAAAACCATTAATATCGTCACAGGCGAAAAGAAATTAAGAGCATGTTACGTCACAGTCATTCATTATTTACCGGCCTCGGTGGCGTCGTGGTTAGGCCATCGGTCTACAGGCTGGTAGGTACTGGGTTCAGATCCCAGCCGAGGCATGGAATTGTTAATCCAAACCCTGAGTGAGTGCTCCGCAAGGCTCAGTGGGTAGGTGTAAACCACTTGCACCGACTAGTGATCCATAACTGGTTCAACAAAGGCCATGGTTTGTGCTATCCTGCCCGTGGGAAGCGCAAATAAAAGATCCCTTGCTGCCTGTCGTAAAAGAGTAGCCTATGTGGCGACAGCAGGTTTCCTCTAAAAAAAACAGTGTCAGAATGACCATATGTTTGACGTTCAATAGCCGATGATAAGATAAAAACTCAATGTGCTCTAATGGCGTCGTTAAATAAAACAAACTTTACTTTCATTCATTATTTCTATTGTTTTCTCTCTGTCCTTCCTTTTTACCATTCTTTGTCTTCTTCCATTCATTAACTTTTTATTAGGGTTTTCACTTCCCACTTCGCTGTAAACCGCATGTAGGCTATATTGAAAGTCTTAAAGGCACATTCCTTAGTTTGCTGCATTTTAAGATGTTTCCGACTAATAAAATATTTCTACGATTAAACTTACATATTAAATATATTTTCTTGTTTAGAATATAAGTGTCTGTATATCCAATGTGTTTCTGGTCGTCTTTATATTTGTAAGAAGCCTAATCGGCATTTTATCTTCAAATAATTTCGTATGTACGAACATTTTTATTTTAGGAAATAAAATGAAATTTAACCTAGTACTAGTATTAGAACGATCAGAAACACGTTTAATATACAGCCACTAATATTTTATGCAGAAAAATATATTTAATATGTAATTACAATCGTCAAAAAGTCTGTGTTAGTCAATAACATCTTAAAACTTGCAGAAAAATCAGGAATGTCCCTTTAAGTTTTCAACCATCCATGTTTATTAATACTAATGTAATAATATGCAATAATTATGTACCTATACCATTCATATTGTGTGGAGTCGTTTGCCATAGCATGACTGTAAGGCAGTGATATCAGTTGCAGTTTGTTTTGTTTAACGACACCTCTAGAGCACATTGATTAATTAATCATCAGCTATTGAATGTCAAACATTTGATAATTCTGACATTTAGTCTTAGAGAGGAAACCCGCCAATTTTTGCCATTAGTTGTAAAGGATATTTTATATGCACTTTCTCACAGACATGATAGCACATACCAAAACTCACTGATTTACCAAAGAAAGAATGAAATCCATGAGTGTGAAACTGACACAAATACAAATACTTCAATTATCTAAGCGTCTTCTTGTCCGCTACGCTTAATTTATTTACAATAGGTGCCAGTTTATTTTTATTAGTAGTCGTTACAGAGTTGTTTCCCTTGGGTTAATGTCCAGCAGTTTCAACTTCACAATATATTTCTTTTGATTACTAATCGGACAACAATTTTTTGGTAATAATAATAATAATAATAATAATAATAATAATAATAGTGGTAAAATATCAAATTTTCAATGAAACGGTGTTTGTTATCTGAACAAATTTACTGTTTAATATTTGTATACAAATTAGAGTTAGAGCTTTCAATATAGCATTTTATTGACATCACGCACCATTTGAAAAGTAAGATATACACTATATATTAAAATGAAAATTTTACCATCAAAACACCAATACTGGATGTTTTTCTGCATTGCAATCCTTTTTTACTATATAACTTTACCGGCCTCGGTGGCGTCGTGGTTAGGCCATCGGTTTACAGGCTGGTAGGTACTGGGTTCGGATCCCAGTCGAGGCATGGGGATTTTTAATCCAGATACCGACTCCAAACCCTGAGTGAGTGTTCCCGCAAGGCTCAATGGGTAGGTGTAAACCACGTGCACCGACCAGTGATCCATAACTGGTTCAACAAAGGCTATAGTTTGTGCTATCCTGCCTGTGGGAAACGCAAATAAAAGATACCTTGCTGCCTGTCGTAAAAGAGTATCCTATGTGGCGACAGCGGGTTTCCTCTAAACAAAATAGTGTCAGAATGACCATATGTTTGACGTCCAATAGCCGATGATAAGATAAAAAATCAATGTGCTCTAGTGGCGTCGTTAAATAAAACAAACTTTACTTTACTATACAACTTTAAAAAGCGGGATTTTTGTTTGTTGAAAATCACATTTAATAACTGGATCCCCCAGTTCCCCCTTCCTCAGTTACCGCCTGCGCTTTTTTTTTTCTTTTAAATCACCCGATATAACAACTCATTTGATCCAGATTCATGACGAATACAATTGTGATGAAAGATGCCAACAGACAAGGAAAGACAACCCCTGCTTCTTGCCCGAAACAGTTATCTCCCATTTTACAGTGCACACTTAACACGGAATAATGTATAAACACTTGTATACACATACTAAAAACATGCACGTCATTGCAATGAAAACCTTTCAGACACACAGAAGATGATGATGACAACTTGTTCTTCTTTCAAAGAGGTGGGTTTGGATGGGGTGAGTGGGGGAGGGGTGTAGCTCAGTCATACAGCTTCCCTTTCCGACGAATACTATTTTAGAACGATTAGTATTGTATGTATTAAATATATTTTCTTGTTTAGAATATCAGTGTCTGTATATTCAATCTGTTTCTGATCGTCGTAATATTTATTAGTAGCCCAAACTGACTTTGTACATCCAATAGCCAATGGTTAATAAATTAATGTGATCTAGTGGTGTCGTTAAACAAAACAAAGTTTTACCCAGTACTTTCGTACAGAAATAAAATAAATTTTGACATAGTTTAAACACTAAGATGATCAGAAACACATTTAATATAAAACCACTGATGTGTTATGCAGACAAATGTATGCGCGGTCGGTCTAGGCTATTTCTCGTCCCAGCCAGTGCGCCACGTTATACCAAAGGCCATGACATGTGCTATCTTGTCTGTGGAAAGGTAGATATAAAAGATCCCTTGCTACTAATGGAAAAATGTAGCTGGTTTCCTCTCTAAGACTATATGTCAAAATTACCAAATGTTTGACATCCAATACTTTAGCCGATGATTAATAAATCAATGTGCTCTAGTGGTGTCGTTAAACACAAATAAATAAATAAATTAATTAATACGTAATTACAGTCGTTAAAAGTCTGTGCCAGTCAACAACATATTTCATTTCATTTCATCTTATTTTCGTGCTTATATCCAATTAAAGTTCAGGCACGCTATCCTGGGCACACACATCAGCTATCTGGGCTGTCTGTCTAGGACAGTGGGTTAGTTGTTAGCTGTTAGTTGTTAGTGGTTAGTGAGGGAGAAAATGATGTAGTGGCCTTACACCTACCCATTGAGCCCTTAAGAACTCGCTCTGGGTTGGAGCCGGTACCGGGCTGCGAGCCCTGTACCTACCAGCCTGTAGTCCGATGGCTTAACCACAGCGCCACATATTAACAATTGCTGCAAACTCAGGATAGCCCTTTGAGGTACGACTGTCCATAAGTTCGATTATAGGACACAGAAAAGAAGACATAAAAAGAAATTTAATATTTGTTTAACTAAACCTCAGCACATTTCGCATCTAACTTACGCTAATTTCGACTCTTGTCGAAAAACAAAGAGTAAGACAAGACAACTGTTGCCAGATAGGTTATTACTTTTCGTAAGGAAGCAATGGAGTTTTAAATATGTATTTGTCCATAGACAGTACATACCATGGCCCTTGATGTATTAGTAGACGGCGATTTTGCGAGCCATGGTACCTCAAGGGAGCGCTTTACCACTGAGCTACATACTGCCACAGCAAGGTAAGAAAAAAAGAGGAGGAAAACAAAAAAGAAAGAAAAAGAAGTGGGGAAAAAAAAAAAAAAAAAAAAAAAAAAAAAAAAAAAAAAAAAAAAAAAAAAAAAAAGGGAAGCGAAGAGCAAACAGTTAAAAGCCTTGACATATCTGTACGTGTCACAGTGTGTACTCGTTAACCCCAAGGGAATGTCACTAAACCAACAGATTGCACAGAACAGAACAGAACAGAACTGAGCAACATTTGATTTAAAACCAGATCTTATAATATGATACATGAGACAATAAAATCTACTGCATATACAATACTTATTACATCTACGTATAAATAAATAAATAAATAAATATAATAAATAAATAAATAAATAAATAAATAAATAATTAAAAAAATGGATTAGCGTGGGGATTTAAATGCTTATAAAAAACTGTTCAGACAATCACAGATAAATAAGAATAAAAATAAGAAACCAAGACAACAACAGCAACAACAACAACAACAACAACAACAACAACAACACAAAACCGGCTCACGAAAATAACGTCTTGAGAAAGATGATACTCTGGTATTTACACGTGTCTTGCTTTTCTAAATAAAATACATTGAGGCAGATAGCATTCCAACCAGTGCACCACGACTGGTAAATAGAAGGCCATGGTATGTGTTATCCTGTATGTGGGATAACCATAGTTTGACACCCAATAGCCGATGTATTTTTTTTGTGCTGGGGTGTCGTTAAACATTCATTCATTCATTCATTGTATGTGGGATGGTGCATATAAAAGATCCGTTGCTGCTAATCGAAAAGACTAGCCCATGAAATGGTGGAAGCGAGTTTCCTCTCTCAAAATATGTGTCCGACGCCATATAACCGTAAGTACCGGCCCCGGTGACGTCGTGGTAGGCCATCGGTCTACAGGCTGGTAGGTACTGGGTTCGGATCCCAGTCGAGGCATGGGATTTTTAATCCAGATACCGACTCCAAACCCTGAGTGAGTGCTCCGCAAGGCTCAATGGGTAGGTGTAAACCACTTGCACCGACCAGTGATCCATAACTGGTTCAACAAAGGCCATGGTTTGTGCTATCCTGCCTGTGGGAATGCGCAAATAAAAGATCCCTTGATGCTAATCGGAAGAGTAGCCCATGTAGTGGCGACAGCGGGTTTCCTCTCAAAATCTGTGTTGTCCTTAACCATATGTCTGACGCCATATAACCGTAAATAAAATGTGTTGAGTGCGTCGTTAAATAAAACATTTCCTTCCTTGCTTTACTTCCATTCCATAAACAGCATTTACGTTCACTTGCAAGAATATTTTCATGTCTTCCAATCTCGACATGTACCTACCTTGTCGTTTGTAGTACGAGGCTTAATAAGAGTTGTTATATTGTTTCTATATAAAATTAATAAATAAGGTTCCAAATTAATGCTGCCTTTAAAAATTCTGTATTTGAGTAATAAAGGTAGTACTAAACCAAATAACTTCCGGCTGGGTCAAAGTTCGAAGTGCACCCAACTTTTGACAGAGAAGTGAACACCACAAGTCCTGTGATTGATGATAAATGTATGTGTGTTGGTTGTAAAAAATAATAGTTTCATCTGGGTAAAAAAAAAGCAATTTTA